>NC_061859.1:19178947-19186447 GCF_019202785.1 Penaeus chinensis
ATGTGTTACTGCATTCTTCCATCTTATAAACATAATCATATACCATGCTGCTCAATATAAATTTCTACAAAATACACTTGTAGGTTTGAGGAAACAGGATGAATGTGGTGGATTTCAGCCTAGAACAAATCAAGAGTCAGTGGTTTCTCCATGTTCCAATGGGACACGAACACTGACAAAGACCTAGCAAACTTGTCAGAATTATTTACCCCCAAAGCTTCGCAAACACTCCCTGCTCACCCATTGAGTCGTGACTCATTGCTTAACACAAAACCGATGGGCATAGCATGTATGTACATACCATGTCGTGCCCACTTTGAGTTCACTTTCTTGTTTTTACACACAGATGGCTCTACTTGTACTAAAACACCAATGAGCCAATTATGACAACTACTTGTTTCACCTGTTTATCCTTTTCCTTTTCAAAAACATTTTATGTTTTCTTATACTGCCACTACTAATGTCAATAACATTATAGTAATTACAATGTCTATATTAATACCATTAGTACTGATAGCATTAGTAAAAAGAAAAAGAAAAAGAAAAAGAAAAAGAAAAAGAAAAAGAAAAAGAAAAAGGAAAGGGAAAAGGAAAAAGAAAAAGAGAGAAATCAGGTAAGGTCACAAGGTCTACTATTTGACTCCTTTGTGGCTAAGCACTAGCAGAGCCATCTATACACAGACATTTCACAAAACATTCTAAAATGAGCACAGCATTTTCCCCGCAATGTTGGGTTAAGAACCACTAATATAAATGGTATAGGTCTGTTGGCCTTTTGCAGTAGTGTTTTAGCTAGCAATTACATCACTGTGGTGAATGTGGACCTAACATTACTTCCTACAGTATTTTTATAGCTAAAATGATTTTCCTCTATGTACTTTAAAGGAATTACCTTAGTTAATCTTTAAATTGGCACAGTTCTCATTTCAAAATTTAGAATACTTTTTCTGCCACTGGATAGATTACACACACACTCTCTCTCTCTAACCTATAGCTTTACTAAATTATATCTTTCTTAAATTGTAAATACATGCAAATATCAAGTGCACTGATATGAAGTAAAATCTACACTGATATACCAAAGGAGCTACCAACATCTGTCTCATACCGGCTTAAATTTCTCTGGCCAACTTGGAAGTTTCGTACGGGGATAAATAATGGAGAACCATGTTATAGCTTCATCTACTTGCTTCCCTCCCTCTGCAGAAGTCACCTTAATAAGCTCCTTGGGAGTATCTGTGGGGAACATGCACCATCTGTTGGAAAGATATAAAATATTAGAAATGTAAGAGCATAATACACAGTATGTAGCAATTTGAGTCACTACTATCCACTGCAGTCTTCTAATAAGCTTGTAAAAGTTTTCTAAATCACTCGCAAGCTATATGAAATCTTGTAAAACAATCTAAGAGATTATAACAAGTTAAATACTCCTTACTTTCTTTGGTACTTATCCAGAACAAAAAAAAAAACATGAGGAAACAGGAAAAAACTTTTGTAATAGTTGTAATGAACACACACAAAGTAATACTATTCAGTACAAAAGTATGTTCAAAGTAAATGCAACTTGACATATTTTCTCAAATCTATAGACCTCCATAACATGTCATGGCCTCTACACTTTTAACTTTTACAATAGACATCAAATCTCCAAATAAATTTTTGTAGATCTCTGTCCCAATTAACCACAATGGCCAGTCCAATCCAAAATGTATGTGGTGGAAGTTGATTTACACTTGTATTTGGTCCTATTCTGGATAATTATCATTGCCTTAACCTCTTATGGCTGAGCACACCTATAGCTGTCATGAAAAACCAACTCATCATGATGGGTATGGCTATAGGTGTCATGAGGCGCTAGAGTGACCTGAGCGGAAAGACCCGCTATATGTAACAGGGTGAATGGCTTGACGGTCACCGGAATGAATGACACCCAGAGATTTCTGGTACCGTCATGGTGGGGTTAACTCAACCTTGTTATAACTATCCATAAAGTTCATTGATATACTGATTTTAGTTTTGGAAAGGCTGGCATAACAGAAGTACAACTAATTTTTGTTCTCTAATAAATTTCTAAGCCTGAAGTTCTCCAACTTGCTTACCTTTTGTGACCACGGAGAAGCGTATTCCATGCACTAGTTCCTAAAGGATCTATGTGAATGCCTGTCCCTGAACGAGCAGGACCCATGACAAACCAGCGGTAAGGGGGGCGTCTATCTTCACCGGAGTACTTAAATAAATCATCTCGAAAATATTTTGGCACATCATAATCTTCTAGAAGCTTTTTACGACGGACGTGCTGAAAGTGAAGCAGTACATTAATTGTGTGTGCCATAAATTCATAACTAAACTAATTACAGACTCAAGCATTATAGAATAGAAAGGATAATTTATGAATTAAATAAACTGCAATACAATTTCTACTGGTACTAAAATAATATTTTACTCAAACAAATTTGCAAACTTAGAGTAACCAGTAACCAGTACCCAGAAAAGGGTTCTCACCTCACCAAAACTGCTATCAAATATATAGAGTGGACTATCATCATCTGTTGTCTTCATATATTCAATGTAATACTTCATCTTCATCTTTACACTGTAGCCTTCATTATCTTCTCCACACTTAAACTTCTGATTCCTGTACTTCTTGTATAACCTCTGTAGAAAGAACATAAACATTGATATAATTAAATAATAAACTCAAGACTTTTTAATGTCTATATTAATTTCCCTATACTATCTGATGTGAACAAAATTCAGGTTCAATCCATTTGATCTCACATCATATAATTGTAAATATTATATATATAATACAACTATGATTTTTACTTTAACCAAATCCCAATTCATGAACTTTGTCTTCCTACCTCAATGACATTCTAAAAAATAAACATTTAATTACAATAACTGGCATACTCAGATGCCTGCTGTACCTCTAAGGTCCACTTATATCGTGCCTTCCAGTTGTCCGTGACCCCTTTAATAACAACTGGTTTGTAGGGCTTCTCAAATCGCTCAATGAACTCTTCAGTTGGGACTTCATTTGCGTGAATGCGTTCTACTGTATCTGGAACAATGTCTATAGAGCAGTCAAACTTGTTCTTGTAGTCATGTTTTGTCCACACGCCCTTTTCTAAACATAATTCTGAAAGTAAAAATAACCATTAAGAAAAAGAGTTGTTATGAATACTTTGATGGTCGCATACAACATACTGTGGAATGCACATAAAACAACATTGTACAGTGCATGTAATCATTATAGTATAATTTTCTGCTTAAAAATTTAGCAGGATATCTAAAGAGGTTAAATTCTTTGTTTTTCACAGCTACATAAATTTCTCTTTAATCCTTCTTTCATTCAGGAAAATACATAATGCAAACAAATCAAATCAAATGACAATTATGGTTATTGGTTAATGGCAAAAAGGCTAAAAATGCTTAGCATTAAAAAGAGAAAATAACATTGCAAAGGAGAGGCACAGAGTCTTGTCACTGCACACAAATGTTTGTGTGCGCCCAGACTGCAAGCCGCACACCTGTCAGAATGGCTGCTCATGCAAGCTTAATGCCCATATTTTGGGCCATGTGTTTGCTGTGAAGCATCATGATCCAATGGGTTAAGAAATTAATCTAAAATTTATTGAACTGGATAACAGTGGAGTCCTGATAAATGTAGGTATTAAAGGTGATCTCACATTCTTCTCCTTCCCCTAATTTCCCTGTATCTCTAATCTTTTTATTTTATTGCCTCCTCCTTTCTTTTCCTCCCCGGTAATTCAAAGCTTTGGACAGTCATCATCTACACAAGGTAAACTATATAGCTATGGAAAAGATAGTTTGATAACCTCAAAGCCACTTTTCATGACTTTTTGAATGCAAATTGCAAATAAGACAATTATTTATATCATTAAAACACATTCATGTTTTACAATATATATCTATTTTATTTTTGATTCATGAGAAATATCATCCAGGTCAACTATGTTAAGATTCACAGATCTATTGTTCACATATATTGTTCATTTTAATGGAAGATGGCTGCCAAAAAATATAACATTTAAATACTTGTAAATATACTTGAAGTCTTGCCTTTTTCTGGATCTAACAAACTGTTGCTTCCTAGAAAGTAAGCAAAAAGTAAAGAAAACCTTGTAGTACTTCAAACTTATAACATTTATGACCAGATATTCAAAGGATGAGCTACAGAAAAACCCAACTTCAGGAGTTAATTCTGTATTTCAGAAATTAATACCCATTGTTTATCAAATGCATTAAATACCAACGTGAAAAGTGAAATCAAAGCCTAGGATTTACATTTCAAAATAAGTAGACTAATCATTTGCCTATTTGGACTTTGATGAATCCACTATATTCATTATGAAAAAGGTATAGTTTCAGTTTCCCACAGCCATATAGTACAAGGTAAATTATGTCTGCAATGGCATAAATGACTAAAAATAAGACACTTTTCATCTGTGGTACTACCTTCGCAAGTTGCTAATAAGAAAGTTGTGCAAGTTGTGCATACTTTGATGTACATTTACAGGAATATGCAACGGTACTGTAATAATCAAGGACCTGTGTACACAAAAAATAACATAAAAAATGAATAAAATAGGTTACGACAAATGCGACACAGAGAATAAGTCCAGATGCAGAGGCCCAATGGGGTAATACAGCGATCGGATGGGGTCTGGGGGTGAAGCCCACTGGTTAGGAAGGATTTTGGTTCATACGGTAATGTTTGTGGATTCCCCAGCAGTAGTTGGAATAAAAGCGACTTAATCATTAATTTTGTAAACATTACCAATACTTTCATTTATATCATTTGTGAAGAAAAATAACAAGAATCAGGTATACTACGATGTGGACAATTGATAGAAGGAACAATAATTGCAAGATTGGACGGTTGTGTGAAACAAAAAATATCACCAACACAAATCTAGCCTTTGCTATTCTATCAGCCCTATTCTGGTAATCATTCAAGATAAGATGCAATAGCCTTCATACTTTTAGCTCTACTAAACAACCTTATTTTCTAAGTAAGCTTGGATTTGACAGTATATATATTATGGAGATTTGCTGGAATGCAAAGTATGGATATTATGGTATCATTTAACTCACTGCCGACGGGCATGGCACGTACGTATATGCCATGCCCACTGTGAGTTTACTTGTTTAATTGTTTTAACACATAGATGGCTGCACTTGTACTAAGTCACCAATGAGCCAATTATGAGTACTGCCAGTCCCGCCCATTTACCCTTTTCCTTTATTTACAAAAATATTTTACGTTATCTTATTTTGCTGTTACTAATGTCTATAGCAATATAGTAATTATATTCATAATAAAAATAACACCATCAATACATTTTTCCCGCCAATTCAAGGAAAGATGAAATCAGGTAAAGTCACAAGGTCTACTAATTGACTTCTTTGTGGCTAGGCACTAGCAGAGCCATCTATGTGCAGAGACATTTCACAAAGATTTAAATAAAATGAGCACTGCATATTCCCCATTTTTTAATTCATTGGGTTAATTTGTAAATCTATGGACCTTGGTATGTGGTTGTGAGTTCAGGTTTTCTTCAATTTTCCCAAATTATCTATACTTTGCTCATTTTAATAAATTAAATAATGGGGTTGTTTTATGTCTCCTTTATGAACATTGCATTAGTTCCCTTCCTCAATCTTCATTAGCAAGTGCTTGTCAACAATAATGAAGATACAAGACCCAACCGATCGGAGCGGCATCAGTCAACAGGGAAAAGCGGGATTAATTCATGCGGCATTTGTATACTTTTGTCATTGTTAATAGGCATAGTCCCCAAACTCCAACCTTCAACCTGCGGTGCAAAATTTCCAACATTTCTAACCAGCAAGACAGAGCTTAGAGGTCCAAGTGATGCTCCTTGTGAGTGACATTACAAACCAGCTAAAGTAATTGGGGTAAATATTCCTTGCTGCGTACTCGGTTCCTAAGTTCCTGAGCTTTTGTATTGTGTTTACTTCTTAAATCCTCCAACTCTTTCTAATATGTCTGGTTTGCGGACATCAATAGGAGCCCAACGACACTAATATCTATAGGTTTTAAGGTGTAGACCTATTCTCGAAGCTTATCCCATTCACTTCAGAGTAATTCATCTCATAAATGAGTGTATGCAACTTCAGTGAATCTCCACCTACATGAACTGTAAGGAATCTTGAGTGTTTCTACCTAGAATTTCAAAACCATATTCCCCATACAATCTATGGGGGATATGGTTCAGGCAAATTATGAGGTATTCATACCCATTTCTAATTTAGTATATTCATGGATATTCCCTATTCAGCTTAATTCAGATACTTGAGCTTGATACAGGCTAAAGACCGGCTTGCTGACTGGCATTTCCCTCCCGAAATATATATAAACAAAAGCTGACATGCTGAGGCCCATCTCCTTACATTGGACTTAATATAAACAGTGGCTATACATTTCCTATAAAAGAATCAAACAAAACCCGAACCATTATAGACAAAAGAAGTGAATAAAACAGACCCAAAACACCCAATTCCCAATAATCATTACAAAGGAAGTAACATGTGAGTCTACGTGACTTCGCTCAGCTATAGGATGGAGGTTCAAACCGATGGGCCTTGACTGCAACATTTAAGCCTTTTGCAACACTATCCATGGGCATATCACCTGGTCTCGCTTTCTTTTTGGCTTCTCTCACTCTCTTCCGGCACCTGTGATCCATGGGCTTGACAAAAACAGGAGGAAAGGGGAAGAAAACGTGCTAAAAGTGTGGGTCCTTGGGCGAGTTGTCTCAGCTCATTGGGTCATGTGTGTACACTAAGCGTTATCGTCACCGCGATTTTCGGGAAATTTCTGCCGACATCAAGCACTTTCCTTTGATGTTAAGATTTCGTATTGATATATAATAAATGGAAAATAACAGGATTTATGATATTGAAGGGTAAATTATTTTCGGAATGTTTCAATAAATAACTTTCTTTATTTAGTCACGAAATTGACGCCATTCGTTATGTAATGTTCAACATAATAGTGAATGCTACAATGGTAAATAAAAAATTGTTATTTTCATAGATTTCATCAAAGATTTTTGAAAAGCTTTCAGAAATATAAGATATTAAGAAAAGCCGACCGCGGACAATGCTCGTTATCCTCACTGAGATTTCCGGGAAACTTCTGTCGACATCTAACGTTTAATTTAAAGATTTTTTTCTTTATTTGTACTGGCTAACACTTAAATCATGCAGGAAAATACTATTTTCGGGAACATTCTGTTGACATTAAGCGCTTTACATATACTTATACCGCATATTTGTAATAACTAGAAATAACGACTTTTACTGTAATAACGGAGAAACTTTGGAGGATATTTCTACAAACACCAAGCATTTTATTTAGATATTTTCATAAACTGTAGTAGGTACTTTTGAAAATCCCTAAGATATAATATAAAATATCCATAGGTGTTATACACACACACACAC
>NC_061859.1:19193947-19203947 GCF_019202785.1 Penaeus chinensis
CTGTCTCTTGTCTGTCTGTCTCTCTCGCTCTCTCTCTCTCTCTGTCTGTCTACCAGACTCTGTCTGTCTGTCTGTGTCTCTCTCTCTCATTCTCCTGTACATATGTAGAAGTCTGCGGCACCAGACTTATAAGAAATCATGTGTGGCTTTTTCTTCCGCAGCAAAAGCAGAGCAGGAAAGGGAAGAGTGAGAGGACAAAGGAGCTGAAAAAAAGCTAAATTGACAGCTACAGTTCTTGGTAAAGCAGGCCAATAGCACAGTAAGAAATGTCTTTTTGTCTGTACAACACCCAAGTATTTCATCTTCAGGTCAAGCCCCGATGACATGAAGCCACGAATCCGAAGACTCAGATGTCGAAGAAGACTCTCCGTCTACGTGTTCAGAATCCTGAAACGCTTGGGTCGATTCGTATTTGATCTGATGCGTTCGTCGTTTGCTAGGTCAGTCCGTCGGCTTCCAGGGGCAATAGAGTTAGCTCGTCTGTAACATCATGGCAAATTTCTTGTAAAGAAAAACCTTCTCGCGTTTAATTACGTGGCCCATATCAAAGGAAGATCCACATGAGGACTGGCTTAGTTAATTTTTCACCGGCAACCATATCGAAGAGATATGCCATCAGTGTATTCCTGTTTTTTAGGAATAAAACCCCTGGAAAAAAATGGCGGTATTTTTCCTGGTACAACTACTTTCTGTAGAATTAGTGAGGTAAATGAGGCACAGTCGTCTTTAAACACCCCTTTGTTTTACCTGGCACTCTATTGATAGCGTTGACTTGATTCCCTGTACTATACTCAAGATAGTTTTACGTGTTGCATCCTGGCGGACATTGTGACTTGTCAGAGCTCATGTTGCTGTTGATGGGTTTTGATATTCTATCTGAACTAGGCTCAGTGGATTTGTAATTAGCTCCATTATGTGTCTCTTGGGCGTTACATTTTCGTTTTTCTTTCTCGAGAGAGTTGGGATTAACATTATTCCTTATGGTATTCTGAAGAGATTGAAACAACTAAGCTGTGTTTAGGACTGTTATCTCTAGGATATCAATCGATATTGGAGTCCGTGGGTGCATATTGTAGAGGCTGCTTAGGGTTCTGTTAACACTAAAACTTAGGGATTTTAACTCTTCTACACATTCCTGTTTTCAGCTTTGAATTCTGGGGAGCCCATGCCAGCACTCTGATGGTACAGTGCATCATTTGTTACTTTGGTTTTGAAGCCTGGAAGTATTTGTAAAGTAAGCTTACAAATAAGCCAGGACTTTATGAAAATCAACATATTTGAGGGCTGTCTTATATTACTTGTCCAATAACATTTTCTTGTCTATATTTTTTTTTTTTTTTTTTTTTTTTTTAACTTCTACTAGATTATCCGTGAATGTTTATAAATTCAAAAAACTGATAATCATAGTGCATATATTGTCATGAGTATTGGATTACTTTGGTTGTCCCTTCAAATAGCGTGATCTCTGTTCCCTTTTTCACCTATCGGAGTGAAAATATGTATTTGTATCTTATAAATAATGCTGATATACATGGCAAAAGAGCATACGAGTCGGATATTACAAATTACTTTTATTTTGGTTGGCATTTATGTAATCAAACAATAATATTACGTTCATCCTCGTCTAATATCTGTCTCATTGCACGGCCAGCGGCTTCTCCCGGATGGTGGCTGCACTTACCTGGCGATTCCCTGATGCCTCGCGGATGTCGTCCTGTGTTACATCCATTATTTACTCAATCCTCCAATTCAGTCAGGATTCTTGTCTAAAGGAATCTGCCTACATGCTGTTAGTTCATAGAGTGTTGAAGCCATATTGTATGCAAGCCTGGCAATTGCAGCGCAGAGGACGGGCGCCTGTCCTTCTAATTTATTTTTGCAAGGTATTTGTTTTTTCAGGCATTGCCATAAATACTGACATCCAAACTCCTCCTTGTGCCCTCGCACCTTTTTCATCGATGTTCCAGATCATTTCCTCGTTTATTATTGTATTAACATTCTATATGGTGTTGAGTACTGATGCAGTGTTGGTAAAGATTTTATCATGCTTTCAAAATTATTGTCGGGCCATTACTGATCATATTTCAAAACCAGTAGCATTTTAAAGCAGGCATACCTAGATTACTGAGTTGGTAAGTCATTGTTCCATCATTCACCCACAAGCTCCCTACATCTTCTTTAACGAACATAAAACAAACATCTTTAATGAAGAGAGTGAATGTATCAGACGATAAACGCTACAAAATTGGACTTTGCTTTGGGTAGATAAGACACTAACTGGCATAGCTCAGAGTGCCATTCCGTGTAGATATATGCAAGACTGGTGAATAATAAAGAATGAAATTGGCATGGATATGTGACTGAGTGGTAACTGGGAACACTGAGGTTTATAAGGCAGATGAAAAGGTGAAATTTAATTGTTTGTGTAATAAACTAGGGGGATATGGATGTATATTGCCTCCTGTAACCTCCTTCACGAAGGCGTTCAGATATAAACATTTTTTTTGGTTGGTTCTAGCTCTTCAGGAAAAAGCCTACTGCTAAATGCAAGAGAAGGCAATTTCTTAATTATTAAAGAACAGTTATTAACAAATTAAGAAAGCATGCCCTCTTCGCAATAAGAAAATAAATCTAAATAAATTATTTATGCTCTAGATCAACATCACTTATAACATTCTCTATTCATCATCATCAATTTGGGGCTAACGCCGGCAGAGGCGCATAGATGCATCCACCTTACGTTTCTACCTACGAGGGTCCCTCATGGCGAGCCGCCAGGCAGGGGCCCGGCCCATCTCTAGTTCCTCACGACAGGTTTGATCGATCTGCCCAAGCCACGACATTCTTGGTCGTCCCACAGGCCTCCTCCACCCAGGGTTGTCTCGGACAGAGACAACCTGATGGGCAGGATCATCCTGCAGGAGTCGAGCCAAGTGGCCATATAGCCTGAGTTTGCGATCACGGATTGTGCAAGTAACAGGTCCTGTACCGGTCTCACAGTGCAGCCGTTGGCTGGACACATGGTCCCGCCAACTGTACCCCATGATCTGATGCAAGGATCTGTTACAAAAGGCATTAAGATGAGATTCCAGAGCACAAGATAGTGTCCAAGTTTCACTACCATAGAGTAAAACTGGCAGTATCAGGGCCTTGAAAACACGTAACTTGGTCCATCTGCACAGGTAACGACATCTCCAAATACTCTTGTCAAGAGATTTCATGACCCCTGCTGCCAGGCCAATCCGTCTACTGACTTCTTGGTCTGACAGCCCAGAGTCGTGAACTGCACTACCGAGGTATATAAAGCTCTCTGTGACTTCGATGTTTTCACCACAAGCACGTACTGACTGCACAGGGTCTCCTAGTAGGCCCCCAAAATCCTGGATCTTGGTCTTGGTCCAGGAGACCTCTAGCCCCAGGGGCTTTGCTTCATTGCTAAATGCATCAAGAGCCGCCACTAGGGTTTCCAGAGATTCAGAGAGAACGGCAACATCATCAGCAAAGTCAAGGTCTGTAACCTTGATATTGCCCAGAGTTGCTCCACAGTGACTTTGGACAGTAGCTCTACCCAATAGCTAATCCATGCAAGTGTTGAAAAGTGTTGGTGCAAGAACACAGCCTTGCCTAACACCTGAACTTACAGGGAAGAAGCTCGACAGGCCCCCACCACACTTTACAGCACTTTCAGTGCCTGTATACAGGTTTGCTATTAGTCCAATAATCCTTGTTGGAATCCCTTTTAGCCTCAGGATCTCCCAGAATGATTCGCGATGCACCGTGTCAAACGCCTTTTTGAGGTCGATGTAGGCTGCGAGCAGCCCACGTCCGAACTCACGACGGCGCTCTACAATGATTCGAAATGCCAGGATGCGGTCTATTGTGGACTTACCAGGAGTGAATCCAGATTGCTCTAGCCTTTGGTGCCTCAACAGGTGACCTCTGATACGTCTCAGTAAGATGTGCGCGAGTACCTTGCCTGGTACACTGAGTAGTGTAATGCCTCGGTGATTGCTGCAGTCCCACCGATCCCCTTTCCCCTTCCAGAGAGGGATGACCACACTCCTCAGCAGGTCAGGGGGAAAGGTACCAGTCTGCCAGATGGCAGACAGGACTGCATGCAAGCCCCTTGCCATAGGTTCTCTACCAGCCTTTAACAATTTGGCTGGGATGCCACAAACACCTGCTGCTTTACCACTCTTCAGCTTGGGGATCGCCCTCCTGACTTCAGTCAGGGAGGGTGGATCCTCGCTGATGGGTGGTTCTGGCAGAGGAGTCTCAACATTACCTGCATCCATGTTAACTGTTGGTGGATCAACCTTATACAACTGCTCAAAATACTCAGCCCAACGCACATGCACCCCATCAGGATCTAAGATTATCTGGCCACTTGCTGAGTGGACTGCAGTCGTCTGTGAGGAGGGCTTGGAGTTCAGCTTTCAGGGCTTGGTAGGCAGGACGAAGGTCATTTACTAGGCAATGGCTTTCGACCTCCTTTGCAAGATTGCTGATAAACTGTTCCTTATCCCTTCTCAACAGTGACCTAGTCCTGCGCACCAGAGAACGGTGCAAGTTGCGATCCCCTGACAATCGAGCCACACGACAAGCATCTGTGACTTCCAGTGTGTCCTGCAAGATGGAATTCTGTCTTGTCCTTGGGCGTTCACCAATGGATTCCTGAGCTGCATCAAGCGTTTCACGCTTGAAGGTATCCCACATAAGAACAGGGTCTGTCAGGCCCTCGAGTTCTGTGAGACGAGCACAGATAGCCTCAGCAAACCCCTGGGTACACTCGTCCTCCCTCAATCTGTCCAAATGACACACCCTAGGGTGTTCATTTGGGCGACGGGGGGTTCTAAAGTGGACCCGGAGAGTTGCCACAACTAATCTATAATCAGTTCCACAGAATTCAGCGCTTCGATACACCCTGCAGTTCTGGAGGATCCTCCACCGAGTGCTAACGAGGATATGGTCGATCTCCTTGGCCACTCTACCCGTACCGCTGTACCAAGTCCAACGATGCGGGTCAGAATGCTGATACCAGGAGCCAGAAATCCTCAATTTCTGGGACCTAGCAAAGTCACAGAAAAGGAGGCTATTCTCGCTGCCAGCATCAGCTCCTGATTCATGAGGACCGACAGACATCTCGTAGCAAGCTCGATCACAGCCGAATAGCGAATTGAAGTCGCCAAGAACAATACGAATATCTCGCCGAGGACATCTGTCAAGTTTGGCGTAAAACATCTCTTTCACCTCAAGTTTATATACATCCGTAGGAGCGTATACAGCAACAAGAGACATGAAGCCAAATGAAAGCTTCAGTCTCAATACCATAATACGCTCATCGACTGGAGTGACCTCAACTACCAAGTCTGCTGGAGATAGCTATGGCTACTCCCTGGAGATGGTGGCCATCACTGCGGCCCGACCAGTAGTAAGTGTAGCCACCCACACTAATCGTGCCGCTGCCAGGTCTTCTCACCCCCGAGAGGGCAAATACCTCAACTCTCAGCTGCTTCAATTCCCACGATAGTAGTGGTAACCGATCGTCCTGTCACAGGGAACGGACGTTCCAAGCCTCCACCCTGACAGCCTGCCTGAAGTCTAACCTCGGGCAGTCACTCCGGGTGGGCGCTACCTCTGCCGCCCCTACCAACGCCGCCCCATATAGAGGAGGTTGGCTTGCTGCAGGCCCAATAATCTGCCTGCAGGGCTCCCTGGGGCTTTCCCCCACAAGAATCACGCCAGGTTGGCGGCCGCTGGGATCCATCTGGGATGGCGGGTAACCCCTCCTCCCCACCCGACTCCCAGCGGTCGCCAACCCAGAGGGACCCACAGCCCGCCGTACTTGCTGGGTGAGAGGGGCTTTAGCCCTCCCACAAGCACCAACAACTAAATGGTTCGTTGCCAGTGGTTATCTCGGGGGGGGGGGGGGCGACTGGCAAGGCCTGCCTCCCAACAGCCGCCCATTAACCCCAGGGGGCACGGGGACAGGAGTTAGTACGAAGCCAGGGCGTATCAACACGCCAGTGGGCCATAGCTCCGTACCTTTAGGGCCTCCTGCTGCTCAAAGAGCCTCCACAGTTCAGCCTAGGACCGCAAGGTACCTAGTTTCCATGGGTGGCCATGAAGAGGCACTGCAGAAGTCTTGCTGATGGAGAGGCTATGAGCTGGCGGGGGAGTCTTTTTCGCACCAGGCTAGCCAGCGGTGGCATTCTTTATTAACATATGGTATTTTACTATAAGTACTATAACCTATATAAGTTTTTGTTTCAAAACGTTTTTCTACCAAAATCACAAATTCCATTTTGTTAGGACGATGAAGTTTCTGATGAAAATGAAGTTACAAATACATATTCAGAAGTAACATGTATACAGTGAATGGTTCCTTTGTATGACGTAAGTTTGAACTTGTTTTGCAATATGAACGTTGATTTCTGTTTTGTTACTTTTATTCATTGTATTTTTGTGACAATGTGTTGCGTTGGTTCATCTTTTGAACATTTCCTTGTGTAAATATAGCTTTGTCCTGTTCATTTTACGTTCTTTTTTGTTTTTGTTTTACACACATCGTTTACTAAACATTCTTTTCTCGTTTTTTTGTTTGTATTTGTTAGCTACACATTCATTTTCAAGTGTTTTTCTTTTTCTTTTCTATTTCTTCCAGTTACTTGGCATTAATTATATACTTTATATACATATTTTCACCTGATTAAATACTTCACGCTTCCGTACATGTCCATTACAAATATACTGATGTAATTTTCAATAAATGTCTACATATAGTATTGTTTTCCTCTTTCTGTTTTACATACAGAATTCTTTTTACCCAAATTTCTTATATTCCTGCTTGATATTATTTCCCCGAATACTTTCGAATCACTCAACAGGTAAATTGTAAAGTGAAAGAAACTAAAAAATAATAATAATAAGTGACAAAGGTTATTATCACTGACACCCTTTAAGGGATGGTTCCTGGACTGCCGATAGATGGCGTGTGGCCACTCAGTTACAAAGGATATAGCTTTAGAAAGTGCATAACGTGTAACACTTCTTGCTCGTGTAGGATACATCAGTTACACATATTAACTTATATTGTTAATTATTATGAGAAAACCTTAACAAAATCAGTTTTGGGTAAAATTCAGTATAATGAATATTTGAATGACTAGCATTTGTATGAGGATATTAAGAATTATATTTTTGAATTGTACTCAATTCCATATTCCATAAGATTCATCATCTGCTCATTAATCGAATCATACAAGCTTGTGCTTAAAAATCTCGCTGTGTAGGGTATTGTGGTTAATGGGATTCGGGAGAGAGAGAGAGAGAGAGAGAGAGAGAGAGAGAGAGAGAGAGAGAGAGAGAGAGAGAGAGAGAGAGAGAGAGAGAGAGAGAGAGAGAGAGAGAGAGAGAGAGAGAGAGAGATGGATAGACGTGTGCCTCATATGTTTCTTCACTGGACGGAAATACCATGAAGCACATCCACCGAAGCGTCTCACACAAATCTTCGTCCTGGGGCGTCGTCTGGAGAAAGCGTAAGTAAAGTAGAGACTCCATGTGTTGTCTCTTTCCTTGTAGTTCCATTTGACGACATCAAACTAAGCATCTTGTTTATCCACTCACCTTGGCCAGCTGAAAGGTGTACCCACTGCTCTCTATACCGAAGCATCCTTGTTGTACTCAAACCCGTATTCATATTCCTTCTGATTTATCTATAAGTAACTTGGTAACTGTCCCAATCGTCTCATAGGGAACATTCAAACTCGAATTCTTCGTTGGATCGTCTTTAGCTATAAATTCGTTATGTATTTGTTAATTTAACTAGGATCTGTCTTTTTCTTCTTCCCAATCGCGTTAATCACAATAAGCAAATGGAAAGTAAGCATATACTTGGTCCTTTATTTTGTTTAGCTTACATTGCTAACTTGTAATTTATTTATTATATAGAGTGAATGTACATGCACAATTTCGTAAGTTTTCATAAGTCTTACGAAATAAGTCTTCAAGATTATTATTAAGAGACCACTCGTGTATAGAAATGTTTATTATGTATCATACATGATTTTTTTACATATAATGTTTTTGTGCAGTTATTTCAAGCTTAGCTCATCCATCGTTAAACATTCATACATATAAAGTTAAATGTCTTACTAAAACATTCTTTACTAACGTACACATTAAGATTACACATAGAGAAAATATTTACTATGTAACTAAATATCTACTGTTAAGGTTTACAATTCATATTAACAACAATATTTGCATTTGTTTCATATAATACTCTATGCAAATATACAGGGAAATATTTTTAAGCAAATATCCTAAAAAAAGGTAGAGAAAATGTGGATGGAAATAAATAATTAATGCCTCAAAAGACTATAAATGGACAAAAAGTGTTGATGACGAGAAAGAAACTCTAACCCCTAGGATGAAATAAAAAGAAGAGGACACCATAATGAAAACAACACAAATTATCCCTTAATTAATAATCTCTCGGCGTCGCTGTCCTACTACGCCTAAAATAAATAAGAAAAGTTTGAAAAGAGTTTCGTCAAATGAGCAAATCCACGTCACGGGAGTTGCGTGTGAAGGAGCAGGCAGATGGCACTCAAACCAGTCCCGCGGCAGAGAGGGGAGGGAGTGGTCTTGAGCGCCTTCGAGGTGAGGAGTTCCATCCCCTCAAGGACGTTCGACTCGAGAGCGAAACAACGTGGCGTCGGGTGAAGAGTGGCTGCCTTTATATTGCGGGTGGGAGGAAGTGCGAAGATCACTAAGTAGTCTTCCTTCCATTGCCATTGCTTCGTTTAATATTTACTTCGAGGGGAGATATTCCATTCGAAAAAAGCAAGGTTACATACATGGACACCAGACTTAGTGTAGAGGTTGATTCGCTTGAGTCATCGGCTAGAGTGGCAGTTTACTCTATCCTTGAAGTTGAAAATCCCACCTCGGGGAAATATTTTCGAATGAATATTTATCAAATACCGTAAACCGAATAACAAAAGGGAAACGTTTTAACATCATCTAAGTGAACAAAGCGATAACAAATTTTATAGCTGAGGTCCTTGTACTGTTCTAGCATTGTCAACAGTGAAAGCAGGGCAAACAGGGTGACGTTAGAAAGTATGCAGAAAATAACATCTGAAAATCACCGAGAGATGGAAATGTTCCAGACACAATCAGCTCACAACTGATCGACAGCTTTTTGCTCATTGTATTGTCCATAAGTCCAGACCAACTTTCCTTGTATCAATAAATAAAAGTTCATAAACAAGATCGTCAGCAGGGGAGAACAGGCAGCCAGGTCGGCACGAGTCTGGAGCCTGTCTCGGAATGGTTCAGACACTACGGGGTTTTGTAGCACCACTGTGGACACGTGCGCAAGTGAAGCAAATTCTTCTTGGAACTTCGGTCCCTTTAATCCCCTTCAGATATCCTTATGATATGTAATGGGCGATAAATAGCAAATATATGTTAAGCAGTTCCTGGCTTGCTCTTACAGACTACCGACGATGAGGCGCAGCTTCTGTCTCTCCTGCCATCACACTTTGGTTGTGTTCGTTTGATGAGTCTCGGGATGCCCTTAATACTTCCTGCGGTCGCGGTCGCGCCAGTCGCGGTCGTGGCGTTCATGACGGTCGTGGCGGTCGTGGCGGTCGGTGCGGTCGGTGCGGTCGTGGTGGTCATGGTCGTGGCGGTCGGAGCGGTCGTGGTGTTCCCCATCGCGCCCTCCCTTGTGGCGGTGGCCGTGATGGTGGTGGTGGTGGCGGCGCTTCTCGGGACGGGTGTACATGGCGGCCACGTCGTTGACGGTCATTTCGGAGCCGTCGCGGAGGCCCTCTTGGCCCAGGGAGCGCGTGGAGCGGAAGTCGGGCTGGTCGAGTGTCTCCGTGCGGGAGAGGCGCGGGTGGCTCGATTTCTCAAGGTCTCCGCTGCCGCTGCCGCCCTCCCTCAGGTTCTCCCACGCCCTCTTGTAATACTTGTTGAGCCCATGGCC
>NC_061859.1:19208947-19218947 GCF_019202785.1 Penaeus chinensis
GAAAGTTCCGGCTTGAACGCCTCGTCCACTGCGGGAAGGAGCGCTGGGTCAGGGAGGAGCACGGCTTTCAGTCTTTAGGAAGGGAGCTTTTTGCATATCACTGTATATGATGAGGGGATTCTGAAGTATGCTGCCACTTACCTGCTTACATTCTAGTACGAAAAGCAAGGTAATTATTTGGTTTTGCTAAATAAGGTAATTTAAACTAAAGATCTGCCTACAGTAGCATCCATGCTTAAGTTAGATAGAGTTGGGCGTGCGATATCAGTATATGGTAAACATTCACAAGAGGAGACAAATTATGTCTCCTATAGAAAGTCATCCATTCTAAGAGCCCTTTATTTTTCATGCTTGGAGTCTAAGTCTCCTAGAATGTCTTTGTCACATTACACCCGTCACCTTGACGCTAAAGGAATTAGAGCTGCAAAGAAGGGTAGAAAATGGAGCTTTCTCAGCCCACAGAGAGGTAGCATTCAAGGGAGACAATCCTACATAGAAGCGGCTGTGCAAGGGAATCTACAGAGGCGCGACTGAGCAGCAGCAGCCTCACACGTCGACGCGCCTCGCTGTCGGCCCCTAAGTCCATCGAGGTTTACCTTGGCACCGGGGAGGCTCTCCATCGAAGGTCCCCGCGGCCGTGCACGTGAGGGAGGAAGCCCCCACGAGTGTGTATCCAGAATCGCAGGCGAAATTGACGGAGGTTCCGACGGTGACGGTAGGAGAAGAGAGGGAGGATTCCCCATGGAGGAGGGGTGGAGGGGCATCGCACAACACCGCTGGAGGACCCGTCAAGATAAGTAAGGGCTTGGGTTTCCGTGTCAGTTCAGAAAAAGTTAAATGAAGGAGTAATGTAGACATTCATGAAACCAGACTACCACAGCCAAAGAGAAAATTAGTTTGATGTGAGAAATTAATTCACATAACTGATTCGTAAGACTGCAAAAACAGGCAAAGAAAGACCACACGAGAAGAAACTCAGTGGCCCTCAATCATTTCAGGAGACAGAATGCAAAAAGTATTCAAAATAATAATTATATGAAAGAAAGAACCACAAATCAAGTCTAGTTATTAACCCTTGAAATTTCTCAACCACAAAAGTTATTCATGAGAAATATACACATCGGAAGTTAAGAAAAACATGACTGAAACGAGATCATCATCAAGAACGGAAGAGGAACCAGAGAAAACGGAGAGACACTCCTCTGAAGGGGAATTCCGAAGGCACTTACGCTCGCAGCGGGGAGGAGGGCCGTTCCATCGCTCGTCAATATCACACACAAGTTCCGCTCGACCGACAAGCGTGTATCCCGGCTTGCACTCGTACCTGACGATGCTCAGGTAATGCCGAGTTTCGTTAACGAAGTAGTAGCCGCCGTTCTGGATGGGAGCAGGAAGGCCGCACTCCAGGTCTGGGAAAGGAAAACAATAGTCGTAAATATTTATCATAGAGGGCTGTGAACAAAGTGCAGCATAGTACAGTACAGTATACCACAGTATATTACAGTAGATATGGTATAGGATAGTATAAGACAGTATGAGTATTGAACTGTGTCATAGAATATAGCCACGCGCCGCGGTGGCCACTGCAAGATCCTCGACATATCAGGTCAACCTAGATCTTGTTCAGGCAAGAAACCAAACAGAGTACTCATTCATTCACTTCGTTTCATCAGGGAAGAAATCACACAAGACACACATACAAGAGAACACAGAATTACAACACCTACACTCCTTTACTCATATTTTCTCATTTTCCTCATGAAACTCCTCGCACGAAAGAACACACACACGAAAGAGCAGCCAAACTCACATCGACACGTGGGCGGGAACTCATCAAAGAACCCGGACTCGAGACACGTCCTCTGCGCCGGCCCGATGAGGACGTGGCCGGGGTCGCAGCGGTACTCCACCTCCGAGTCCACGTTGTAGTTGGCGGCGATCATGGTGGAGTTGGGCGGCTGCTCGGGCTTTCCGCACGTCATGGGGCCTGTGGAGGGGGCGATTTTGGGGGAGGGTCAGTTTTTAGAATCTTTTTGCGATGCTTGAATGTATACTGTTTTCTTAGATAAAAAAAAAAAAAAAAAAAACTTTCCCATGGTTTAATGAATGTCGAGCGTACTTCTCATAAAAAAGAATATCAATTTTGCAATGTGAGCATTGTCTGTCATCGTATAGAAAACAGCAAGTCCACGAGAATTGACAATTTTTTTTTTCTTACGGTGCTGGCAGATAAAGTTGATGTCGAAGTTGCAGTTGGTGTCCGACCAGAGCCACCCTTTGGTGCCGTCGAACCTGGCGCAGTTCTCGTTGCCGCCGGGAAGGTTCCAGAAGGACACGGTTACGTCACGACCGTTGATCCATTTCCAGTTATTGACGTCATCAGGGTCACGAACGGCTCCCATCCAGTACTGGCCGTTTTGTTCTCCCCTTAACGAACGAAAAGGCAGGTCAGCTTTCGGTTTTAGCCATCTTGTTCAAAACGCACAGGTTCGAAGCGCGCACAAGCACTTTGATTCTCATTTGTATATCAAACTTGAATTTTTGAACAAATTAATATTCTATTCAAAATCATCTCATCAGTTTTCTATATGCCCCTAAGCTTAAGATAAAGCATATTCAAATAACCCAAAAGCAAACATTATTCAAAGAGGCTGTGTATGACGAAAATGGTAGTTGCTAATTCTGATAATATCTATAACTGCAACACTCTGCACTGCGGATTGCACTCCATAAGACTCCATCCCTTACCTGTGTCTGCGCCAAAGTTCCCAGCTGAGGAATCCTTGCAGAGCGGGGTTGGTCTCGTCCACCAGAGACCCTCCGCGGCTTCGGCAAAATTCGAGGGCGTCGTCGAAGTTCTTGGGCTGCTGGTTGTAGAAGATGTAGCACTTGCCGTTGTAGGTGGCGGTGCTGCCCGGGGGCTGGTCGCGGAAGGACGGGCACCGCTCGATGGGAAGCGCCTGTCGAGGGAAGATTGCGGTGAGATTTTGAAGCATGTCGTTTTTATCCACCAATTAATTACTTTTCATATCATAGTGGGAAAATTATCAAAGCAATAAAGTAAATGGGACAGTAAAGACCGCAGTATTCATCTGATTAACAATAGAATATAGAGGAACGCCTAAGTGCATTACCTGATCAGTGTAGACAAAGGCCTCGCAGATGGACAGCTGGACACCTGGAGGACCCTCGAAGTGCACGCTGACGAAGGCGCCTGGCATGGGAGGATTGCAGGGCAGGAAGAGCGGGCGGCCCTCCTCCAGCAGGCCGACGAATCTGTTGCACACGGGATTGACTCCCAAATCCGGCCGATTGTTGCCTACGCGAACCACAATCGTCGCTGGCTGGTTCCCTGTTCGGCGCGACAGCATTAAAGGTTTAAGCTTATGAGGTACAGTTGGAGTGTATGAATTGATCTATTTTTTTGTTTACTGAATGTTATAATAAGCCATTGTAATATATTCCAGCTTATATATTAACAGTGAATGAATCGCATTAACATGTACAAATAAATATGTACCAAACCCACATCCATCTCCCACAAAACAACAGGAAGAGACGTACCACAGCACGACTGTCCGAAGTCGAGTCTGACGAGCTGAACCATGTAGGGTTCCAGCAGGTTGACGTACCACCAGGGGTTCCGCTCTGTGTTGGTAAGGGTGCAGGTGTCCGTGGAAAACGTCGTGGCCGACGAGCCGTCCACGGCCTTCTGCGGAATGCCTCCCTCGGCCACGGACGACTGCATGGGAGCCTTCCCTGCGGCCACATTGAGCACTGCGGGAGATAAGGGGAAAATTAGCTAATGGAGAGCAGGGACTTTGTTCGTCATTAATAATGCTTTGTTTGGTAGGCTCAACTAGGCGTGCTTTTATTTCCTGTTTTCTAAACAAAAGAAAATTGATTAGAAAAGTGTGACCAAGCACAAGTCGCAAAACGGTACAAGTAACGGAAGAGAAACCGTCGTATGAATAAAATTATGGCGAGGGCTGGGCATACCGCGAAAGGGCCCTGGGTTGTTTTCGAAAAGCAGAATGGTGCTGTCACGGCGCCTCCCTCACCTGTTACTCCTTCCCGGTTAGAGGTAACTAATCACCTGGACACGACAGGTATAATTGATTAATAACTTCAGGAGGTGGGTGGAAGAGGGAAAAGGGGGGAAGGGCACCGGCTTCCTGCGGGGGGGAGGGGGTAGGTGCGTTTTCTATGTAATTAGGTCCCGGAAAGCGGAAATAGGAAATGCAGGACTACAAAGTTATGCAGAGTGAGTTTATGTGAATTTTTCGTTTGCTTCGAGAAAAAGCAAGGGAGTAAAAGATAAAAAAGATTAAAAAAAAAAAAAAAAAGAGAAAAAAAAAAAACACTTTATGAAGCAGAATTTAGGCTCTGCACTAAATCAAATATACAACGCTCTTGTATGTGTATATATGGGAAACTACAAAAGACCTTAAACAACCGAACTTCATCATCCCAAATGCCACTCAGGACTAGAGAGCGGATATCAAGCCACGATTTTCTTATGCGATCCCTAACGCCTCTATGATGAATCCTCACACGTCACCACATCACGCGCTTTATCGAATCATATTCCTTTTTTTCACGCCTCACAACGTTATCACATCAGGTATCGTGACGCAGCGTGTTTCCCGCGCCCGGCCGAGTGTCAAGCGCACTGCAAGCGAGGGGGTCACTTTGCGTGTGCAGTTGGAGACTAGACGGGAAATTGTGCAGCTTGTTCAGGTAGTGAACTTTCTTGCATTTTGGTTGTGATGCTCATATATGTTGTTAAGATCTCGTCAAGAACAAGAACGAGCTGTAAAAATGTAGAGTACTGTAGACTGATTGGAGCTGACGGTCTGAGTTTAAGTTTAAACATGTGGCAATCTGTTATACGCAGATATGATAACCCGAAGAATCCAACCGAACCACAAAACTTGCCTCTTCATTATGTTAATACTCTGTTTAGTGTGCTTTAAATATAACATGAAAAGAGTAGGTCAACACTATGTAAACGATACACCTCATTAGACTTTTATTGCGTGGCTCTCCCCGGTATTTAACGACAGTGAGACAACCACTCATCACCCGTTGGTCATCACAGCGTTTTATAAAGTTTTACAGCAGTGGCTCTTGCGGTCGGGCGAACCGCCGGTGCCAGGGCTGGCGGTCGCCCGCGTGGACGACCGTAACACCTGCAACGCACGCCCACGTCGTCGGAAATCTAGAACATTCATCACCTCTGAATTTGCATGTTCGGGGCCGTGGGAGACCGCACGGGGGGGGGGGGGGGGGCAAGCGTTTCGAAGACGGCGCGAACGAGTTACGTTTCTCGTTTCCTTTGTAAATGGTTGGTGTTTGTGTGGTGTTGTAGGTCAATGGGTTAGGCGTGTTTTTGCTTTACATATTTTTTTCCTTAAATACGAGGGAAAAATCAACAGAATCAAATTTATTAAGCTAAACAGTAATGGTCTATTCCTATCTATTTCCATTTCTTGTATCTGTTTTTTCCATTATCAGTCAACAAATGAGGACAATTTTTGTACAAACTTGAACAACGAAATTTTGCGCATTTTAGAAACCGCCTTCCTTCAGGCGAGGAAGAGGTGAGGGTGAAGGTGGAGGGGGGGGGGGGGGGGGGAGTTGGGTGGAGTAGTTTAAACACCTTTTGGCGGAGATTCGGTCACTGGGTTGTATATCATTATCATAACAAGCGAAGTGTCAGCTTTATCGACGAGTGCCTACAGATTTTATATATGTATATATGCATATGTATATGTATATATGCACACATGTACTTCTTTTATTTCGTCATTTTTATTTGGATTTATCGACGCCTGGTTGCACACTTTATCTCTTTATTAATTATTTTTTATTTATTTATTAATTACTCTTTTTGAAGGTGAGGGTCGCTCTTTTCTTATATCTCCAAATAGGAACTTAGATAAAAAAAGCAAATTGAAAAAAATAAACACACACACACACACACACACACACACACACGTTTCGTTACACTAACCGATTTTTAAGGAATTTTAATCCTCGCGCTACACTATGGCTCGCGTGATCGAGAACTTACCCGCCAAAAATGCTGAATAAGTTCGCTATCTTTCAAGAAATAAGGATAGGACGTCGGAAGAGTAAAGTTCAATGATGAATGCGCGTCAATAAAGACATAATAAAAGAACGCCATAATAAACCACCATGATAAGACAAAATGAAAGAAAACAAACACAGGAACGACGTTGCTAGGACCGCCGATCTTTGCCTCCGGGTATATGACACTACAACCCCCCCTAATGCCTTGCTCCCTCTCCCCCTCTCCCCTTTCCCCTCTCCTCCTCCTCCTCCTACTCCTCCTGCTCCTCCTGCCCTCCCCCCCTTGGCCATGGGGGAGGTCATGAGGACACAGATCCTTGTGATGATAGGTTAAGACAGGAAATGGCTTTGTCCGGGACGTGCATAGTAGAGTTGGAGAAGCAAGGAAGGAGGGAAGCCACGTGGAAATGGAGTGGGAGATGGAGTGGGAGAATAAGAAGAGGAGGGGTAGAGAATGGTAGAGATATGACGAAGGAAGAGGAAGATGAGAGAGGAAGGGGGAGAAGGGGAGAGGGAGAGGTAAAGACTCGCACAGACGGATCTAAAAAAGATACAGACAGACATAAAGACAGATAGAGATAGATAGATAGATAGATAGATAGAGAGAGAGAGGGGGAGAGAAAGATAGATAGATAGATAGATAGATAGATAGATAGATAGATAGAGAGAGAGAGAGAGAGAGAAAGATAGATATATAGAAAGAGAGAGAGAGAGAGAGAGAGACCGACACGAGGATGAGCACCCAGCTCCTTTGTCATCCTCAAGATGCGGGCGCATTTACCGGATACACCGCAATTTTCGTTCCCGCGGGCGCCGTGCACGCAGGCGCCGCCCGTCATCAAAACGAGAGCTTCAAGGTGAGACTCATTACTATCCTGCACAGGAAGTAATCCCCTTCCCTTCCCCCCACCTTCTTCTCCCCCTCCCAATTCTCTTATCTACCATCACTCTCCCCTTTCCTTTTGTTCTTCCTTCCCCTCACTTTCCCGAATTCTCTCTCTTCATTATCCTGTTTTTTTTCTTGTTTTTTTTTTCTTCTATTTTTCCTCCCTCTCTATTCTCTCCTGTCTCTCCATTCCCCCCCTCCCCCCTCCCCGGCCTCTTCTGTTCCCGCTTATTCTTCTCTCCCCCCCCTTCGTCATGGTCAAGGTTAACTTCCAACAATTCCTAAGTCGTTGAGATCGGCGAATAGGGAAAGGATTTCGGTCTTATTGTGTAAAAGCCAATTTCAGGTAAAATCGGAAATCAAGATAAAAAGAATAAGAATATGAAATCGAAAAAAAAAAAGAATCGCGATGCAATAAAAAAAAGTAAGATTTCTTCTATTTTCTTTTTATTTTTGTTAGAAAGAGAAAATTCTAAAATTTCTTTTATGTGGGAAATTTCTCTTGTCTGAAACACAGAACCGAACAAAATAAAGCACAAAAATAAATTCTAGTACCTGAGCTTATGCCGGATTTTCTCATTCAGTGGTCATTTTTTTCTGTTGTATGGCGGGCGCTTTTTCATAATGGGGACAATATACTCATGTACTTATATGGCTTGTATTTTCTCAGTATACTCTATGATGTACTAAATGTAGAGTACTTTTCTTTTTTGTTTTATCATACTTGACATGAGTACTGGCACTGTTATCGGCCGTGTTATGTGCTGATTTAATTATTTTTGATTATTAATTTCTCATCCTCTCAACTCCTCACTTCTTCGAAAATATATATAGTGGTAATAGTAAATTATGGAGTAATGAAGTTGTATAGTAGTATTAGTAATGGCAATAAAATATGACTATAGCAATGGAAATCAAAATTACAACAATGCTAATGAAATAACTATAACTATAATGATGAGAACAATATACGTTTGATGATGATGATGACGATGATAATAAGAGTAATCATGATAATAATGACGATATTAAGAGGAAGCCTATTGTGAGTCCCAAGTATACCACTTCAGGTCGAATTTCCCCTCCAGGAAGCGGATGCATTCTTTAAATGAAAATAAGATAAATGAAACAAAGTCGAAATATTTCATGGTTCAGGTCTTATAATCTCCCCCCCCCCCCCCCCGCTCCAGACTGGCCGACAGGATGAGTCAACGATCTCAAGGTTTACTTCAAAATGAGGGAACAAAGCGCCGGCCATATACTCATGTGGGGAATTATGGGATATGTGTAAATAATGAGGAGGGCGAGGCACACCTTATACAGGGAGAGCCGAGGTGAAAAAGAGGCACTAAGTTTCCCCGTAAAAAAAGGGACTTCAAGTAAGACAATACGGACGGATGCGTACAACACACACACACACGGACACACACACAAATGACCTTGTGCTGTCACGTGAATTCGTTTTCTGCAAAGCCACGTTTCCCACAAGACGCACGGCTTAATAATCGCCACTTATCCTCCTCTTCCTCTTTATCCTTACATCCCTCTCTCCTGGTTCCTTGCCTCGTCGGTTGAGCAACAGAGCCCTAACAATCTGCAGACTGATATTATGTTGTTAGCCATAGTTAACAATTATTCCAGCAAAGGTTGTTTTTCAGAGAATTCCGGCCATAATCAAACTCAAGGACGAGGATGAAAAAAACAAGGACAGTTTGTTTTGGTTTGAAAATTCCACGAGCACGAGCTATGGTAGATGATAGAAGTCCTGGTTGAATTAGGACCTCGTAATAAAATGATTGCAGAACTAGTGATTATAGATACGCACGTTGCAGATATATATTGATATAATTATCCATATTTATCTATATTTCTACATGTCTCTCTTTCTCTCTCTCTTTATATATATATATATATGTGTGTGTGTGTGTGTGTGTGTGTGTGTGTGTGTGTGTGTGTGTGTGTGTGTGTGTGTGTGTGTGTGTATGTGTGTTTGTTTGTTTTCTTAAAATTTTAGCACACCTCCAATACTCAAATTCGAGTACTCTCCCATACATCGCCATCAAGGTATCAAAACACCTCTACCCCCCCCACCACACACACACACACGCACCGTCACCCCGACAGCACGACAGAACAATAACACCATCTTTAGTGCGTCGAATTGGCCGCGGTTTGGTGTCGGCACCGCACCTCAAACCCCGCTCAAGTTTCTACAGACGCAACGGTTTCTTGCTGTGCGTTTTATTGGTTTCCCAGTTTTTCCCCTTCGTTCGTTGTATTGTTCGCGGAGATTATATAGGCCATCAGGTTAAGCACAAGAGGTTTCCAGACGAGTTATATGACGATCTCGTAAAAGAACGTGAAAGAGGCATCTTGCTCGACCGATGTAAACATGAGGATTTTAACCGCAGAGGTTTTACTAAATACAACCTGGTGTGTTCGACGAAAACACAACGAAATGTGAGGCGCTTAATGTCTACGATTATTTACCACTTGGCTAAGAGGTCGGAATGTAAGATGAAAACAAGAGAGAGAAAAAATTTAACCGCTTTTTAACAAAACAGGGATTCGTATCGTATACCTGAGATAAGGCCCGCCATTGCATTTTTGAGGTAAAAGGATTTAAGACGAACCGAATCCAGGACACCGCTCTAAAAGGAACGCCCTGGATTGTTGTCAGGCGGGCGGCCGAGTTGGCGGATCTCGATCGGACAGGTGATAAGAGGAGGGTGTGGAAAAGAGGGGAGGGAGTAGGGAGTAGGGCAGATGACGAGGAAGGGGGCATGGGAAGAAGAGGGGAAGAGGGTGGTAGGGGTAAGGCAGGGGAGTTGGTATGGGGAGAAGGCGAGGAGGGGGTGGGGCTAAAAGTCCCGTCGTCTGGCAGTTAGGAGATAAGTACCATCTTGCTGGTGGCCTCATTAGACATTCCAGCTCATTATACTTATCTTAGTGACAATGTCGCTCTTTTTATCAACATCCTGTACAATTACCTCCTCCTAATGAAGACACTGAGGAAAA
>NC_061859.1:19223947-19226447 GCF_019202785.1 Penaeus chinensis
GAAGTGGGGAGCTCATTCACTCGTTGAACCACGCTCTAACACACACACACAGATCTCTCTCTCTTCCACTAATATTGTTTTGCCAGGCACAATGGTCTAGGGTTAGTGCGCGCCAACAGCACCAAATCCTCAGCATGCGTCGGCACAGAATTGCTGGCCCTCACGACCCTCATCTCAGATCTCAGCTAACAGTTTGGTGCCAAGCACAATGTTCCAGGGTTAGTGCGAGCCAACAGCAACGGAACATGAAGTGGAGAAAATGTCTTCCGTACATGACCGAGTCGTGCCTATGGAGTGGGAGCATTCACCGAGAAGGTTGGGTATCAAGGGTGACAATTGCTGGGCAATTGTCAATTGATTCCTAGCATCAGCAACAACAGTGGTGATAATCATGATAAAAATAAAGAATAACGACAGTAGTTGTAGTAATACTAGTAACGAAGATAAAATAAACTCTGTAATAATGATGAGTCATAAAAACTATAAAACAAATAAAAAATATCTAAAGATAAAAAACTGAAAAAAACAGCAATCAGTGGGAATAATGGCAAAAAAACAAAAAAACAAAAAAAAACTAACGACAGCAGTTATGATGGTAATGATATATAGATATAATAATTATGATTACAGCTTTCATGCGTGTGCATGTGTGTGAATGTATGTATGTGCGGGTGTATGTATACATGTGTGTGAGTTTATTTTGCCTTGAATCTTTTCTCTAACAAGTTAAAATAATTCCAAGAATAATTTAATCGGATCAAGTTAAACTTTTCTCTAATGGAAGAAAACGGGAATTTGATCGCCTCTTCGAATCGTCTCCATGTCATTTGCTGTTTATTTCACCTTGAATCCTTTGCCTTACAAGTTAAAAAATTTCCAGGAAATTAAATTAATCGAATCAGATCTCCTGGTAAAGGGATTCCACACCATATATCTATCCTTATAACTTCTGTATTTGCTCCCTCTGTAAACCGGGATAAGGGAAGAACGATAATACCTTTTAACTTTGAGGAACAGACCAAAAAGCAGTTGCATCACACTCCGCCGTGACTCTCGACTCCCTCTCTTATGGACGAAAAGCGTGACATAACCGTGTGCCTAATGCATTCGAGGCGGATTGAACTGCTAACGCGTGGTGTTACGTGAATTACCAGAGCGTAGGTAATAACCTTTTCTCTTTGTGGATGATGGGAGATGCATGACCATGGCTTTGGTATTCTAATCTCTCGAAGTGGATATGCTCTGTGATGACGTTTTTTTTAAATTCAATTAGCAGTAAATTTATTAATGATAAGGCGTAATTCTGTATAACAGTGAACATTCACTTTCATCGAGTCGGCATGCTGTTGCAAGCGTTAATTAGAAAGGAAGATTTTGCCGTGGCTGACTTTTACTCGAGTAAAGGGAATCAAATTTGTTCGGGAAATTCGCCATTTTGTAACAGGCCAGAACCGGCTTCCTGGACATTCAATAAATCAATGTGGTGGGATATATGTGTCATGAAATACTGTTTGCGTTCTTAGGGCCTTGCGACATTATCATAACAAAAGAAAAATCATGTTGGTTTATTCCCTTATTATTAGAATGACACGGTGCAAGTCCATGGGGGCGAGCAAAGGAAAACACTGCTAGAAGCTACTAAAAACAACAGCAAGAGCAACTGGGGGAAATATACAGAGCAGGAAAACCGGCTTTCCACAAGAAAATTTATTTTCCCTTCCAAGGACACATGTTAGCAATTTTCTTTTTGCACAAGTATCATACAGCAACGATAATTACACCTGCAAAATGCAAACTCACTTCCTCGCGCTCAGAGTGTTGCATTTAATCTCATTTCAGACGAGCCAAACGAGGGACACAAAAGGTCTTTTCTTCAGCCCCCGCCAAGACGCCAAGCCCAGAAACAACGCCGTGCCATTTCTCTTCTTTTCTCTCTCTTGCAACTTTCCTCCATTCTGGCGATGGCTCTTTCGAAATCCCGCGTCTTCAGAGCGAGGAATTGTTGTTGATTTGGTCCGAATTCCGTGAAACACTTTCGCGGAGCGGTGATAATGGGGCTTCGCTGCAGACCTTTCGTTGCATTACGTCACGACTGGGAGGGGAGGCTTCGAATTCGGGCATTTTGGATTGTATGTAAACACTCACGGACGAACACTTGCACACAATGATACATACGCTCTCATTATCTTTCTCTCTGTTTGTCAGTGTCTGCTCTGTCTGTCTGTTCTCTCTCTCTCTCTCTCTCTCTCTTCTCTCTCTTCTCTCTCTCTCCCTCTCCCACTCTCCCACTCTCTCCCTCTCTCCCTCCTTCCCTCTCCCTCTCCCATTCCCTCCCTCCCTCCCACCCTCCCTCTCCATCTCCCTTCCTCACCCCCTACACACACATAACACGCTTTTATAAACACACACGCATTTCGGGTGGTTCGAAGCGTGCAATCGCCAAACAGAAAAAAGTTTCACAGCATAACCCGCACTCACCGGGCACACGAAGCCACTCAGG
>NC_061859.1:19228947-19231447 GCF_019202785.1 Penaeus chinensis
CGCGTGTCTAAACAAACTAATGGTTCCCCTGCATGATATAGGGCGCATTCTATTTTTAATCTTTCCATTCATCGACGAAGGGTAAACAATATAAACGATGGATATTTCTTGCACTAACAGTCCAGAGACGTATTGCAGACAATAACAGGTGTTCGCATTATTCTCGGCGGAAGGTCAGTGTGGCGTATCTGAAACAACACGCGCGCTGCCATCGCCCGCTCACACAGCCGCCGACGCCACCTGTGCTGCACGAAGCGCGATCGGCTAAATTTAGCGCTTTTTCGCTTCAAAGTAATTGCCCTTCTCGAAGACCACAAAAACTAAGGTGAACGGATGCATAAGAATAAGAAGGAGGTGGAGGAGGTGGAGGTGGAGGTGGGGGTGGAGGTGGGGGTGGAGGTGGGGGTGGAGGTGGAGGTGGAGGTGGAGGTGGAGGTGGAGGTGGAGGTGGAGGTGGAGGTGGAGGTGGAGGTGGAGGTGGAGGTGGAGGTGGAGGTGGAGGTGGAGGTGGAGGTGGAGGTGGAGGTGGAGGTGGAGGTGGAGATAGAGGTGGAGATAGAGGAGGAAGAGGAGGAAGAGGAGGAGGAGGAGGAGGAGGAGGAGGAGGAGGAGGAGGAGGAGGAGGAGGAAGAAGAAGGAGAGAGAGAGAGAGAGAGAGAGAGGGGGAGGTGGAGGTGGAGGTGGAGGTGGAGGTGGAGGTGGAGGTGGAGGTGGAGGTGGAGGTGGAGGTGGAGGTGGAGGTAGAGGAGGAAGAGGAGGAAGAGGAGGAGGCGGAGGAGGAGGAGGAAGAGGATGAGGAGGAGGAGGCGGAGGAGGAGGAGGAGGAGGAGGAGGAGGAAGACGAAGAAGACGAAAAAGAAGATATATATACATAGAGATATAGATAGAGAGAGAGAGGCAAGCAGCTGAGGAAACTTGCTTGGACGTCTATTTGCGGACCCGATTTGCGTACAGCACTCAAGCCCAGCTCAAGCCGAGGGGATCCGGGCCAGTTGCCGCGACAGACAGCTGACTCCCTCCCTCGGTCGCTCGTTATCAAGGGAGGCGTTTAACATGTCGCTTGGGCCTTCTGCTTGACGTTTCATCCCTTGCAACATGGGAAAGGTAATGATGGTTGTAATACAAGTAATGATCCTAATCTGACATAACGGTCGACTACATCATTGTGATACGCGACGTGGAAGTAATTTAATCTGAGCCAAAAACAGTTACGGAATACCGGATATTGTCATTAGAGAAAAAATACGTATTCTTTATACTTGTCTGATGTGCCTGGAATTTGCCCGTTACGTGAATATTACAGGGTAGCGGAGCAAATGGCTATTACAGTGCGATTTCACGTTAACATATCAGCGGGCGATAATGCCACAAAATCACTTATAAATCAAAGACTAATCTATCATATCTAGCTATCGCACCAAAAACGAGATAATCACGCAGACATAATTTCTTCAAAAAAGGATGAAAGAAGTAAAGGAGTAATAAAACAAAAAAAACAAAAAAACATTATAAATGCTACACAGACGAGCGTTCGTTCAAAGAGTACTCAGATAAGGGAATTAATTGAAAACAAAATCAGAAGAATGGAAATGAATGAAGATGAACTGTAGAGGCCGTAGGGTGTAAATTAACAGCCGTGGGCTATTGTGTGAGACTAATATAAACAGAAGTAGAAATCCACGAATAATATTTACGCAAGGGAAACACACCTGCTGAGAGGAGCGCCGTCAGGTGGCTGCCTCTACCCCCCCTCCCCCCGAAAAGAGAGAGAAAGAGAGAGAAGCGAGTTCAGATATGGACTGATAAAGGGGAAGAGAGAGAGAGAGAGAGAGAGAGAGAGAGAGAGAGAGAGAGAGAGAGAGAGAGAGAGAGAGAGAGAGAGAGAGAGAGAGAGAGAGAGAGAGACAGAGAGAGAGAGAGATAGAGAAGCGAGTTCAGATATGGACTGGTAAAGGGGAAGAGAGAGAGAGAGAAAGAAAGAGACAGAGAGAGAGAGAGAGAGAGAGAGAGAGAGAGAGAGAGAGAGAGAGAGAGAGAGAGAGAGAGAGAGAGAGAGAGAGAGAGAGAGAGAGAGAGAAATGGCGTCATATTTCGCACTTTACGGCAACATTGTCACCAAAAAATACATTTCCTAATATCTTCGCGGAAACATTAAGCCATAATTGCATGAATTCCTGAAGTAAAATATACTCTGGTCTTACTGAAGAGGCATCCGGCAAACAGAGGCAACAAACTTACCGGTTTTCACGGCCTACCCCAGTATAATTTGGATATAGAAAACGGGAAGGAACATTTTCCTCTTTGAACACACGTACCTGCAAAGGAAAAGAAGAAGCAATTAGATATATTCGGTGTTATCAGTTGATTAGTTTTATTGGAAATCTTATTATCCTGATCACAACTAATTAATAATGAGATATTGTCACTTATATCTATACCAACAAGCACAAACACGAACACGAACACGGACACACACACACACACACACACACACACACAC
>NC_061859.1:19236447-19243947 GCF_019202785.1 Penaeus chinensis
CACCAAAAGCGACTACCATACTGAGCTACTAGAACGCTACAGATGCCCACGGCGTTAGGTCATCCGAGTAAACATTCTTGAAATCGGCGAATTATTGCAGAATAATGTTATCCTCTCCGAGCACCCATTGCCTGATGCTGAAGGAATCCCAAGATAAGTATGCAGTCGACGATATGAGCGCAAAAAAGAAGAGAAGAAGAAAGTAAGGAGTAATGATGGGAGGGATTGAAGGGGAAAAATATGTATTAAATGGAGATTAGCAAAACAAACCATTGGACTGTGGTCTGACAAGTCTGGTACACCTGGCGCCAAGGCGTTAGCCACTTGGCGTCGGGTGCCAGATGGCGGAGTCACCAAATCATCAGGGGACTGTGGGTGTACCTTCTGGCCTACATGGGAAGTCTTGGAAACATGACTTGGTAAAATGTGGTATGGTGAAGCGCCGTTACAAAGGACAGCATGCTTATTGTTAAATGTATTGTTCACCTCCATATCATGGAAGTATTAAGAATACAAGGCGGACATGGGGCAAGATATTTTGATCGGTTTTCAATATAAGAATCTCAGAGTAGTCAAGAGAGTGCTGATTTAAAATCCAGTTAGCAATATTACTATAATTAACTCCGATTATATGCTGCCAGCGCCTTCCATCTCTGTCTTGTGGGGTGGGAAGTGAAGGGTCGTTCATAATGAGGAAGAGACAACAGCCGGTGACCTGATTAGCTGGTGTTAATATGCGGCCAAGAGCACACCTGCCGCCCCCGAGCCACACTGATACGCGCTGGGACGGAGGGATTAGACTGAAGCCATTGTCATATTCTCTGTGTTTCGGGCACCAACGTTGTCTGTGTCTCCGTCTGTTCACACACATGTCTCTGTGGACGTGCCGGCATCCCCCTGCGCTTCCTAAGCTAAGCACCCTGCGCCGCGTATATCTTGGCCCTAATGGAGGGGTGAACGCACCGCGGGGGCCGGGAGGGACGCGTACTAATTACGTATTCTGGTGGCGGTTCCAAAGCGCTCTTGGCCCTCCCTCCCATCCCCTGCCACCTGCGCGGGGCTGCGGGTGCTGTCCTGCGCTGCTCACTGGCCTCCCCGCCGCTTGCGCCTACACACGCTGTGGCGCACACAACCGCACGGTCGCAAATAATAAACGGTTCAGGGGGAGAAATGTAAAATAACCAAATTAGTCGCCTTTCCTCGCCATCAGGACTCAAGAAGCTGTGGCAACGATGCGCCGCCACACGTGCCTTGCCTGGATATAAACAGGGCGCTTATTCTGGATAAAAGGCTTCTTAATCATGGGCGGGGACTGCTGGCGGCTTCAATCTCGATGTGCATGTAGCTTTGCCTTTAGCTTTTACGACTGCACATAATTCCGGCTAAAAGCCCACTTGGACTCAGGAATGAAAGGACTGTCTGCTTTACAACTTTGACGATAAAAGGAAACTTGTATAAAGTAAGAATCATACATATTCATATCACACACACACACACACACACACACACACACACACACACACACACACACACACACACACACACACACACACACACACACACACACACACACACACACACACACACACATACATGGCACAGAATACATTCACTGACTGGTAAGGATTTACTTTTCATCTCTCTCTCTCTCTCTCTCTGTGTCTATCTATCTATCTATCTATCCATCTATCCATCTATCTAATTACTTTTGCTTGTATGTGTATCTAAATTATTTTGTTCCTTTCCTACTACCGAGAGACAAGTCCTCCGAACCAGCCTTCCCACGCCCTTCCCCAGCCCTGAAGCCGCCCATCTACCCGACGACCCCCCCCCCCCAGTTCGTGGGCGAGGGCGGTGGGATCTCCCCCTTCCTCACGCAACGCCCGAGCGCCCTTAGGGATGCTGGTCGGTCGCTGGCGCTGCATCTCACTCCTCGGGATCAGGGGAGGAATCCTCGTGAGTGAAATCTCGTTGGGGAAGACTCCTTTAAATAAAATCCCTTTTAAAGAGAATCCCTTGGGTGAAATACTCTTGTGAGAAGGTCACTATATGTGAAATCCTATAAATATAATTCTTGTATATAGAATCTTCTAAATAAAATCCCTTAAATGAAATTCCCTTAAGAAAGATCCCTATAGATGAAATCCACTAGATGAAATCCTTCAAACGAAATCCCTTTGAGTGAAATTCCCCGAACAGAAATCCTCTAAATGCAATCCCCGTGACCGCCGCGTGCCCGCCGGCAGGAGAAGAGTGAGAGCGCCATCAACGGAGCTCGACATCTGTAATAGCACTTTCTTCCCTCGTCAGCCAGAGACGTTGGCTCGCCTCGCGTGAGTAATCGGAGGTGAAATCCATCATTTCTTTGGCGTTTGGTGCAATCATCTGAATGGAAGAACCGGCGGTGCTGATGCGGCTCTCCGATGCTCGTTTGTTCTCTTCCACTCTCTCTTTGTCTTTGTATTTTTTCTGATTTTCCTTTTCTAAACTTTTACTAACTTTTTTCTGTTTCGTTCTCCTATCTATTGGTCATAATCTGTTTTCTCTCTTTCAATCTACACAGATCTGTCTCTGACTGTCTACCTTTCTTTCTCCCTCAATCCATCGCCTCACCACACGTCCTCATTTGTCCCTTATAGCCTGAAGGAGGACGTAAGAACCACCCTGTAAATCAGTGCCATGTCATTTGCACCGCTGGGCTAGAAAGTTTACATACACATGCATGCATACTGTACATATAGACATAAATACATAAGAAAAGCATGCATTCATGCACACATACATACATACGGAAGTATATTCATACATGCACACACACACACACACACACACACACACACACACACACACACACACACACACACACACACACACACACACACACATATGTGGGTGGGTGCTAGTATGATGGGTGTGTTTAATACCTGCGTGATTATCCCTGGCAAGTGAAGCAGGTCCAAGAGTGTATTGCTGTCTCTTTTCTTTTTTTCTTTTTCGTTTTACTCCTCGTAGTGACGACCCCAAAACATTTGTCCAGTAAAAATATCTGGCATTTTGAAAAGAACCATACGTGGATAATATACACCCAGTCTGTCTCTCTCGATCGAAACTGTCAGTCATTATGTAGGGGGAGGAAGGGGGAGATGAGGGGATCGGGGGGAAGGGGTGAAAAGAAGGGGAGGGGGAGAAGAGCAACGAGGAGGGGGAGAAGAGCAACGGGGAGAGAGAGGAATGAGCGAATAGAGAGGGAAAGGGAGGGAGGGAGAAGGGGAAAGGGGAGAGGGAGGGGAGGAGATAGAGGGGAAGGAGTAAAGGAAACGGGTAAGGGAGGATAGAGAGGAGGAAGGGAGAAAGGGCAGGGGAAAAGGGGAGAGGGTGTAGGGGTAGAGGAGGCTAGAGAGGGAGAAGGGAGGGGGGAAGGGAAGAGGGGTGGGGAGGTCAGAAAGGGGAAGGGAAGGAGGAGGAAGGAGAAAAAGAGGGAGGAGAGGGAGATAGTGGCATGTGGTCATTAGCAACACGAGACAACCACGGGTTTTGGGAGAGACGTTGCCAATCATACTCGCCGCTCCCTGCAGTCTACGAGCTCCCATCTCCTTGTACAAGCGTTTCGCCTCCCTGCAGCCGGAGCCATCGCTGGACATATTCCGTATTACTGCCATGCTGGGCTCGCCGTGGATGCGTGTGGAATGAACTAAAGGTCTCTGCGCTGCTGTTGCATGTTCGAGTAGGTTTGGGAAAGTCTCTGATTTCTTTTCTTGCCTTTCTTTTGTACCATTTTATTGAAAGCTGTCAGTCAGTAAGATCGAAATAGTTAGTCTTCATAATGCATCCGCACAACACTCTTATCTTTTACGAAAGGTGGAATATTAACTTTGGACGTTGACCGTGAACGTTGGCAACGAGTGTTGGCAGTGATTTGTTGTCAGTTACAGAAGATGACAACATTGCCCACTGCGAGTGGCTTCAGTCAGCGATCCGCGATGCCGGCGCAGCGTCACCGTGTAATGCCTTTACCGTTACGACTATTTGCTGCGTCGCCGATTAATTGCGCGAGACGACGGATGGGCCCCGACGCGGCCGACGGAGGCGCTGGAATCTGGAGTCAAGAGCCGCAATCAGCTGACCGAAGAATCAAGTTCCCGTCGAAGAAAACAAGTTGTGCATACGGAATATATATATATATATATATATATATATATATATATATATGTATGTATATATATATAAATATATATATGTATATATATGTATGTATATATATGTATATATATGTATATATGTATATTTATATATGTATATTTCTATATGTATATATATATATATATATATATATATATATATATATATATATATATACACACACACACACACACACACACACACACACACACACACACACACACACACACACACACACACACACACAGACACACACACACACACACACACACACACACACAAATACACGCGCACGCATACATATGTACAAATATATACATACATCTCGCTTCCTGCCCTAGCTTTGCCTTCGAAGGCTCCTTGGGGACGCTCCAATCGCGGCCTTCATCTCGCCCCAGGATATAGGACACCCAGATATCCTTCCAGATTTGGGACAGACGTTTCCGCGCCCGATTCTCTCCCGCCGAGATGCCTGATTACCATCCGCCCCCTCACCCCCCTTGCGCCCCCCCCCCCCCCCCGCCCCATCTGGCGAAGGCCGGACTAACGGCTTCGGGCATGACCTTGGCCATGACCGGGGCGGGGCTGCCGCGCGCCGCCCCCTCCCCTCTCTCCCCCCCGCCCGTCCTGGCCTTCTCCCGCGCCTCTCCCCTCCTCTCCTTCCTACCCTACAACCACTCCTCCTACTCCTCTCCCCTCCTCTCCTCCCGCCCGTCCTGCCTCCTCTCTGCTCCTTCCCCCTCCCCCACCCCTCCCCATCCAGATTCCTTCCCCCTCCAAACCCCTCTCCCTCCCCACCCTGCCCCACCCTCCCGCGCCTCCTCTTAAAGCCTTGCATACCGACCAAGGTAAGACGAGTCTAACACGTGATATGCCATTGCAATTGCATTTAATATCTTGCAAGTTATCGTTGCTTGCTTGCACTGCTGCCTCAGCCATGAATACAATTTCTCATACCACTGACACACACACACACACACACATATATTTATATATATATATAATATATATATATATATATATATATATATATATATATATATATATATATATATATATACACACACTTTTTTTTAACTTCCACGCAGGATTTAAACATTATCAGAAAAATTATGATGTCTCGAAAATAGTTAGCAGGCGTGAGGAAATCGCGAGAGAGGAGGAGGGACGTCGGGGCAAAGGATGCTGGGTTATTTCAGGGTTGGGTTTTAGACTTTAGTTATGACCACATTGTTCCTTGTTAATTTTCTTATCTCTTTCGTCTTTAAGGCTTCACTAGTTCCTGCATCATTACATAACGGTTTAAACACATTTGTCTAAGCTGTATCATTTTTTACTTTCGTACTTGTTAACTTTTTTTTTTCCCCACATAAGATTTCATGAGTTCTTGAGTTATTACATAACGGTTTCATCGCATTTGTCTAAGCAGTGATAAGTGAAAGGCAAAGACCTTTCGTACATAAAAAAAAAAAAAAAAATTATCTCAGTACAACTGCACATTAAATGCTCCAAATCAGTGTGATTATTGTACACTGTACTTTTGTGATGATCTAGATGAAGTATTTTTTTCTAACTTTATTTTTTTTATAATCAACCGATCTCGATCCGGCTCTATAAAACGGCTGGAATTGGACCGTAACTTCTGGGTACAACAAACAGTTCTCAGGCGCATCTTTGAGCGAAAATTGTGTGATATAAGACAACGCAATTTACTTCCATGACTCTCCGGAATAGAACATCTTCAACCATAGATAGTTGGAAAGAGAGAGAAAGAGGTGAAAGAAAAGAGGAAAAAGCGAGGGAAGAAAAACAGAAATGAAAGAAAGAGAGAAAATAGAGAAAATAAAAGGATAGGAGAAAAATGCCATACGATTATAAATACAATGCCTAACATTTACACGGGAACTATTCAAGCGGTAATAATTTCTAATAACAAACCCTTTCGCCTAATGCTGTCATGAATTCACACCTACGTCCTGTATCTTTCTTTATATTTTTCTTCCTTTTACTGCAAGTTTTATTTACTACCCTACCGTGTTTAGTGTCTTGCCTCCTGAATTCCATGGATTTATAAGTGACTTAGCGCTCAGTTATTCCAACAATGTATAACATCCAAAAATCTATATAAAACCCAAAAAATATCTTACAGTTCACCCCTTATAAATTACAAAGCAAATGTAGAAGGTGAAGACATTTCCCTCCCGTCATCGTTGAAGTCAAAGTTATTACAGTATTTAGGGTATAATTGTATATTTCAGTCCACCCTTCTGCCCAAGATGTTATTGCTGCGTTCCCTTAGGCTCTGAAACGCCGTCACATGCTCTGGGGGCAGCAACTGGGCTCTCGTTACTCGGCTGCCTCCTGTACGGAACTGTTCGTTTCTTGGCGTCTCCAAGTATCTAATTTTTGTGTTTTTATGACATTTTCTTTATTTTCTGTATATTTTTGTTATGTCTTTTTATTTATTAATTTCATTTATCTATCTATCTCTCTTTTTGTCTATTGGTTCATCAATTTGCTTCTGACGTGTATAAAGCGACGAAAGAAATGACTAGTTTAATCACAGACAGACAGACAACCACTGATTATTCCCAGGAGGGGTCGGGCAAGTCATTTCAAGGTAATCATTCTCACAAAACCCCAAGGAATGAGGAGGTTCATTTACCCAAGTTTATGTCCTTCCCTCCCCCTCTCTCCCTTCCTCGCGTCTTCCCCCTTCCCTCCATCACGCGAAATACTTATGCATCTATCTGTCTATCTCTCTGTCTGTTTGTCTATTTGTCTGTTTATCCGTCTATCTATCTTAATATCTGTCACTGTTAGTTTGTTGGTCTCTCTATTTCTAAAGAGAGTGTGTGTTTATCTTTGTTAGCGTATCAACCCAAATTTGGTAATCGTAAATAGAATTCAAATAAATAACAAAAGAGACGCGTTTTTTTGGGAGGCCGATGAACTGGGGAATTACTTGAGGGGCACCGCTGGGTTGGATACGCCCCCCCCCTCCCTCCCCACTCCACTGCCCCTGAGGACCCTCTTCTGAGAACATGTGTTTATAAATTCCGTCACTTATTCACTTCTTTGTCTTTCTGTTCATCTATGTATAGTCAAATTACTTTATTATTCGTCTGTTGAAGTGAACATTATTTAATTTCCCTCACTCGATCTACAAAATACATAGAAATATCTACAGTGAAATAGTATACAGTAGTTTTCGAAAGCTTAGAGTAAACGCGCATGCTCAGTCATCCATCGTGACGCGTTTAAATCATAAGCAAAAACAGATTCAAATCCTACAGAAAACATTACAGAAATCGCTGACTT
>NC_061859.1:19248947-19251447 GCF_019202785.1 Penaeus chinensis
GAACATAGCTCTTGGTAGGGCGTTTTTAAAAACAACAAATAGCACTCACATATGTTGCCTCAACAGACACAGTGCACACTATAAGCACACGAAAACGTACATGTAGTGATATACGCTTATGAAGAACAACCAACCATTTTCCAAAAATCAAAATGGATCTTAGGAGCTTTTCGAGATGATGCAGCTTCTTATACTAAAAGCAACATGAAAACTAAACAACTGGTTACACTGAAGCTGAAATTCCAATTACAACTGTCCAAAGACGACGACATTGTCTCAACGCAGACGCCGGGCCACATAGCGAACTTCAGGAAGAGTGAGCCCTTCAAATATCATTACACGGCCATTCATCACCGGAGTCACAACACTTTACTCATATCTCCGACGGATGACCGCGCAGATTTGCAAAATATGTCACCGACTCTTACGTATTATCGGCCCGCCGGATGACGAGGCGCGATGGCAGCTGCCGAACGACGGGCTCCGAATCTCTGCGTCACATTCACTGCATGAATATTGATCGTCTGCTTGCCTCCGCGATCGCAAAGACGTTGACAAATCGTCGTCGTAATAGCGATTCGGCCATTGCGACAGGCATTACGCGAGGGTGGGAGCGCGGTAATGAATTTGCGCGAGAGAGTAATTGTTATGACTGAACTTGAGGGTCCAGTTGGCGGGAGGATGGGGGGGGGGGAGGGGAAAGGGCCGCATGTTGGGGGGGGGGGGGCGTCATCTGGTCAGCGCAGCCTTTGAGGAGACCTTTTTATCATAACAGCGGAAATTCAAACGTTGCATTTACACATCTGCACGTGTGTCAGTAACGCTGGGCTTTGTTTTCCTCAGCTCATTCGTTGTACCTTTCATTTTCTCTGTGATGAATAATGAAACTTCAAATATGCATTCAAAAGTCTCGATTTCTAAGCATTACGTTGTGTTTTACTTCAGTTTCTCCCCAAAGGTATCAATCAATCAGACGAAATACCTTTATTCCGTTTGTCTGCATTATCGTGCAGATGAAAAAATTGCAAGTCGAGGGAATCGTGGCATCGCGTGACTGGCGGCGAACGCGCGCTCCGACTTGGGAGGCATTGGATCTCGGCTTCAATTCTTGTCTAATAAGGGCAGTTACTTTCACAGCAAAAACATTTCATTGTCTCCCCTTCTTTTGGTAGATATGTATGTATATATATATATTTATATATATATATATGAATATATATATATATATATATATATATATATATGAATATGTGTGTGTGTGTGTGTGTGTGTGTGTGTGTGTGTGTGTGTGTGTGTGTGTGTGTGTGTGTGTGTGTGTATATGTGTGTGTGTGTGTGTGTGTGTGTGTGTGTGTGTGTGTGTGTGTGTGTGTGTGTGTGTGTGTGTGTGTGTGTGTGTGTGTGTGTGTGTGAATAGTCACATACACACGTGTGAATGTGTGTGTGTTCGCGTGGCTGCCGATGTAAGCATGTGTACATATGAGCGTCCGGCATGTTTTCCATACATTTCCCACTGAATCGTAGTTCCCATAAGCGCGACCACAAAACAAAAACGGTCTGCGGACGGCGCTGGAGACTCAAGTTCATTAACATGTCAAGCGCAGTTGCTTCCTGTTCCTCCGCTGCCAGCTGGCGCCGACGCAGCCGTGCCACGTGAGCGAGTGAGCGGAGCCTGACGGGCGATTCTCATTTATTTCTTTGCATTAATTTTCCACTCGGCTGTCACCAGATTAACTCTTGTTTGAGAAATCGACGAGAATGGTGTAGGTTCTCGCATTTATTTAGCTATTCAAGTTTGTAAAGAAAGGATAAGTAGGGGGTTGGTGACGAAGCAGATCGTGAGTGTTTATTTTGGCTTTATGATTGCGGGCTTCCTTATCAAAGAAATCTGGCGATAAAATATCTCCCGTAGGGTCTTATTTATCATGTAAACAATATGAATAAATTATATACAGTACCGTGGCCTAAGTAAATAACAAAAAAAAAAAAAAAAAAAAACAACACAAATAACCCTGAAAGACGAGTTTTATTTATAAAGCAAACGACTTACATGGAATACGCATATCCTGATAACACAAGACAAACGAATAACCACGAAAAGAAGAAAACGAAGAAAAAGGAGGAAAGACACAGCGGCCATTGTTCATATGGGTCGTATTTTTCACGACCTTCCAGCTTGACGACGTCAGCTGCGCCATCTGCGACCCCCCCCCCCCCCCAACCCCTTAGCCATATGTCGCCTAGAAGAAACAGCGTGTGATGATAATGGCCGAATAACAATTATATTTTGCTGATTGCGAGCTCATGGGCGGAAAATGACTCCTTGGTTTCTATGTTGGAGGCTCATGACACAAGCGGTGGCTCTGGTGGCCGTGGCGAAGAGGAGGAAGACGTCGATCTGTTGATTTCGAGAAGAGGTGCACATCTAGCCCGCTGAAGGTGTGGAAAGGTTTAATCTTTCCTCGGTTATTTTTTTTCCATTAATCATTAATCCTAATTCG
>NC_061859.1:19256447-19261447 GCF_019202785.1 Penaeus chinensis
CGTTGCCTTTGAGAAACCACAAAGCGACGAGTAACGGGTATGGAAGGCCTGGGTGAGGAGCCCCAGTATGAAATGGCAATCGGTCGAGCAAAAGATGTTTATTTCTCTTTGCAAAATGGAATACAGCAAGGCTAAAATGACATAAGTTAGACAGTATGTTAATGCCCAACTTTAAAAGTGTCTAACAGTAGTAAAAACGTGACTTTCAACTAAAGAAAGCAAGTTCACAGCTTTGTCTTTTTTTGTTGTTTCTTTTTTTTCACGAGGAGAACAGTCAGGACTTATCTGCTGAACAAAAAGTCTACGGCCATACTGACGACGCTGGAGAGACTGATATTCGGATGTGACTAAAAAGAGGCATCTCCAGAATATGGCTGCCGGTGGAGATCACGAATGCTTGATTTTTCTTATAATCACGTTCCCTCTAGCTGTAGTTTTTTGTTTCGCTTATTTTCCCTCCTAAGAGGAATTACCTTTTCCAATGGACGGATGTCACGTCTTCTGCCAGGTCAAGTGGAGGCACCGGTTCCCTCCAGAGGCTCCGAATCTGAGCTCCTCCGGTAGACAAGTGCCCACCTTCAACCCCAGCGCCGGTAATTGTTTACTATTATAGTCATGCGTTTAAGAATGGAATATTGCCGGGAAAACCATCATAATTTGCGGTGGAGTGAGATTTGCAAAGAATGCTGTATTTTTTCCCTCTCCTAAACCCTTTAGTGGACCTAGAATTTATGGTGTAATTATATGCCCCGCGTAGTGCTAAAGCCTCACGCTCGGCTGCGAAATACTTACCCATGTTATCAGGCTGTGCGGTCTTTTGAGCACCGCAGTCTAACAGAAACGTTGGTGCGGCTAAACCAGCAATCTGCACTGTATCTTAACGCCTTACACGGACACACTCAAGTAACAAATTGACCGCCGATATGAAATGCATAGCACGCTGAAATCTATTTCAGAGCGTTTAAAATCCCTCATGCACATCTAATAACTGGCTCCCTTCTGTCATCTTAGTCGAGAGAGTCAATTCTGCTTCTGCTGCGTGTCGTCGGTGGGCAGCTGAAGCGCCATGCTAGCGGGAGTCTTGACCCAAATATCTATTTCTAAGAGATGACACAAAGGGTCAGAGTCGTGTACGAATGTGCATTATCACAGAGGAAGAGATGTCATAGTGGTACTTATGGAGGCGATTATACATCTCGAGTAGATTGGGCAGTCATGGCACGTATTGCGGCGCTCTATAAGGGCGATTTTTGAACGCTACTCTACCGTTACCGTTACCTGGAGATGCCTAACCCTCGGAAATTACGTCATGACAACTCGTGTACGCCAGAGCCAAAGTTCATGTTTGTAATTCTTGTTTCTGCGCTTAGTTGTTTGATGCAGATCTGTTTTTGTTTTCCGTTTTCTCATATCATACATAAGAATTAGTTGTAAGATTGTTATGGTGAAATATTCTTTAAAAAATTCTTGTTTGGTAAAGAGAAAAGATTTACTCCTCATCCACTTCCTAATGTTTTTTTTATTTATGCATAAAAAGAAACTAATCACTTACAACGGCTAGAAAAAAAGAATTCTCTAGAAGAATCCCTGTGTCATCCTAAAAAGGGAGGGCGAGGTTGGCACGCTGCCTGAGATAGGCCGAAGTCAATGACCGTTCTGATGCTACAGAAAATCCTAAGCCAAAACCCCCTGTAATAAAGCCCTTGTGTATATCCGCTTAACATTCCTCTATCACGGCTGACAAGGCCTTAAATGCGTTGATGAAAGATGAACATGGAACTGGATCCAAAGAGAGATTCAGGATCTTATGGTACCTCGGCGCGGGCAGGAAGCACGGCTGCGTACGTCGGCCATTCACGATAGTACGGTGTGGGTCGCTCGCTTCGCAGCGGATCGTACCCGTTCCAAATCGAGGCCGGCGAACGATCCTTTGTGAAACGTTTCTGTCCGAGCCAGGGTAGATGCGGGTATGCCGATAATATGATGAGTCCATGGCAGTCCTAGTGCTCAAGGACTTATAGAAGCTGTTGCCATAAATAGTCATCCGACAACGCTCGCGATCGTCTACATTCAATCCCGATTATAAGTTTAAACTAAGAAAAAATAAAACTACTATAACTTGGTTGAAAACAAAATTGAAAACAATCATCAATAATGCGTCATCCAATTAAATTCTCCAGACGACCCGACCCTTTCTTTCTGTGAGCCATTACACAAACAAAAGAGCAGCGCCGACGGTGACCCCGAAGGGAGGGAAATTAATACGTGATCCGAACATGAAGAGAGATATCTCCGCCGTTCGCCAGGACTCTGGTCGCCAAGCAATAATCCCGTTATAAATGCGGGGGGGGGGGGGGGGTGGAACAAGATTGTACCCTGGTGTGTCGACGCCGGTCCGAGATAAGCTATTGGTTTTGATAGCGTTTGTTGTATCATGACGTGTTGTGTATTCTGTTAAGCGAATCATTTTAAAGGTTCTGATTTAAATACAAAACTTGGATTAAGGGCCTCCCTAAAACAGAAATCATTGAAGAAAATACCGACGAATATCACACCTTGCGTTATGAACTAGACTGTAGCGTCAGATAAACAACGACGGATGTTCTTGGGATAAAGTCGGTCGCATAACTGTTTCTTCAAGTACGAAGATAATTTTTTCTCACGTCATTTACGGCCAATTCACCATACAGCAGCGTTCCTATTGTATAAATCTTGGCCCCAAATCTACGGCAGAAGCGGAATGCTGACAGATGTGCATGGTAACCTGAATGGCATTACTCATATATTTGAATAGGAAAATCCTAACGTCACAATGAAACATGGAATAAATACCGTAAAAATAAAGATAACAAAACGGAAGCAATATATATATATATATATATATATATGTACATATATATGTATAAGTATATATATATATACTATACATACACACACACACACACACCCGTATATACATATATATATATATATATATATATATATATATATATATATATATATGTACATATATATGTATAAGTATATATATACTATACACACACACACACACACACACACACACCCGTATATACATATATATATATATATATATATATATATATATGTATATATATATGTTATATATATATATATATATTTATATTATATATATATATAATATATATATACTATATATTATATATATATATGCACACACACATACAGCACACACACATATAATATATATATATATATATATTATATATATTATATATATGTGTGTGTGTGTGTGTGTGTGTGTGTGTGTGTGTGTGTGTGTGTGTGTGAGAGAGAGAGAGAGAGAGAGAGTAAGAGAGAGAGAGAGAGAGAGAGAGAGAGAGAGAGAGAGAGAGAGAGAGAGAGAGAGAGAGAGAGAGAGAGAGATTAGTAGCAAAACAGAGAGTATCCTACGACCGTTGGATAATATCCAACGGTTAGGCCATAACTAGACGCCTGTGTTATTATCCCGACATCTATGGTCCTCTTTCGAAGGAGAAAGGAGAAGAGAGGAGAGAAAAATAAGGGTGTGAAGAGAATGATTGAGAAGGGAGGAGAGAGAGAGATAAGAGGAAAAGAGCGGCGAGGAGAGGAGAGGAGAGGAGAGGAGAGGAGAGGAGAGGAGAGGAGAGGAGAGGAGAGGAGAGGAGAGGAGAGGAGAGGAGAGGAGAGGAGAGGAGAGGAGAGGAGAGGAGAGTAGAGTAGAGGAAAGTTGAGTAGAGTAGACAAGAGAAGAGAAGGGAAATGGACACAACAGAAGAGAAAAGAAGAGAAGGGAAAGGAAAACAAGAGCAAAGAAGAGAGGTGGGGATAAGAAAAAAACAACAGAAAAGGAAAGCAAGTTACCAGAACAGAAGAACAAAAGAAGAAGAGGAGAGGAGAGGGGAGGAGAGAGATGAGAAAAGAGAAAAGGAGGAGAGGCATGGAAGGGAGGGACACGGAGATAAACCGCAGAAGAAACAGAGGAGTCATCAGACCTAAAGTGTGAGGTGAAGATAAGAGAATTTAATTATTTGAGAAGTTTATTTACGAAATAATTTACATCACCCTAAAAAAAATCGAGCTAAAGACGTTTAAAGCATCTACTCAATTAAGCTGAAATTCTATTAATTAAGAGAGAGAAAGGAGGAAGAAAAAGGACCAGCGCATGGGAAGCGAATATGAGTAAGTGTTACCAATGAGGAAGAAAAGCGAGGGAGATGAGAGGTGTGTATGAGTAAGAATGAGGAAGGAGAGGGAGAAGGTCTGAGGAGATATAAGGGGAGTATGAGTAAAAATGAAGTTTGAGGACAGTATGAGGCAAGTATGAGTAAGAGTAAGATATAAAGGAGGAGAGGGAGAAGGTCTAAGGAAGTATGAGGCGAGTAGAGTATGAGTAAAACTGAAGTATGAGGAAGGATGAGAGGCGAATTTGAGTAAAAATGAGGCAAAGAAGAAAAAAGATCAAGAGATAAGAGGACGGAGAGTAAGAGACGAGGAAAGAAGGTCCCGGGAGATGAGGTGGTTGGAGCGAGGGGGGGGGGGGGGCGCGAAGGGTCGGGAGGGGGAGGGGGAGGGGCGCGAAGGGTCGGGAGGGACACGCGGTCGCCGTCAGTAGGTCAAGAATGTCTGCACGTCGACCACACCGGCCGCCACTTCCTTGTCCTGAAGTCTTTCCTACGTCCTGTGTTTTTTTTTCCTTTGATGGTTAACTCCTGGCGAAAGTTAGTGAATATGTGTGGTCACAGTTATTTTCCTTTCTTTTACAGAATGAACGCGAGTGAATTATGTGTTTGGATTCTTCATTCCTTCGGGTCCGTTCCATTCCAAATAAATATATTTGTTTCGAAGGAAGTAAGGTTATAAAATATACCGGCGATAATCAGGTCTCTTATATCCGCAGGTGTAAAATATTGTATTGTAATAATCATCAAAGTCGAAATGGTTCTACAGCTACGAAATTTACGCTAAAATTAAGTATTCTTTATAGAATACCTCGATAC
>NC_061859.1:19291447-19296447 GCF_019202785.1 Penaeus chinensis
CACACACACACACACACACACACACACACACACACACACACACACACACACACACACACACACACACACACACACACACACACACACACACACACACACCCACACACACACACACACACACACACACACACACACACACACACACACACACACACACACACACAATGTTAAATCCTTTGTAATTCTGAATACGTAGCAATTATTTCCGCCTTAAACGAACAAATCAACAAACTGTCTGGAAAAGCCATTTAACATGTCTGCAGCGGATATAAAAACAAACCAATTCTCTTGTAAATCCCTTTGTGATTCGTTTTCTCTCCTTCTCTTCCTTCCTGCTTATCTTACACTTTGTTACAGCCTGATATCGCTAATAATATGCCTGTATATATAGATAGACAGATAGATAGATATAGATATATAAAGGACATGATAAAGTGGAAGTGATTCGCTTAACCTCGTCAGCACGCCATCATCAGCAAGTTGGTGCAAGGTCAGCAGGCTGTGAGTTTATGTCGTTGCTACACGTAAGTTAAATACTAATGGGCAAAAGTGAATTTACATTATCGTGGAAATGGGCTGCAAGCGGAAGGGAAAGATCTTCAGTGGTAACCTAATACTACAAGCATAAAGAGAAATGTGCCGAGATTAAAGAGGGCAGACAGATAGGAGAATTGATAAAAAAAGAGACAGTTATATATAGAAAGAGAGATATGAGGGAAGAAATGGACGGGCAGACAGGAATAGTGGAATTAGATAGATAGATAGATAGATAGATAGATAGATAGATAGATAGATAGATAGAGAGAGAGAGAGTAAAATTCTTGTCAAAGAAGGATGAATGGAAGGGAGAAGAAGAGAGCAAGCGCGTGAGAATCTTTCTGAACTGAATCCAGTACACAAAGCACCCTCTTTTAAGTACTTGGTCTCCACTCTTAAAAGTCATGACCATAATTCATTCTTGGGAAGAGTGCTAGTCTTGAAAACTGAGTAAGGCTATAGCAGTGTTATATTTTATAAAAGGAAAAGTTATTTGCCAAAACGAAGTGGATAAAATGAGTTGTTTAGAATGTATCAATTTAGTTTTTTAAAATTCTTATTTTAAGGGCCTTATGGCGATAATATCTATCTACAATTATGAGTAGTGAATTTGTTAACAGGATACAATATTCTGTGAAACACCATTAATGTAGAGTGGATGATTGCTCTTGTACTCTACATCTCTATGAATTCGCAGAGAGAATCATTCATTGCTGCATAATGGAAGATCATGTGTGAATACAACGCTCCTAGCTCCGTGACGCGAGGAAGGAATACGAAATATATTAAGTCATCCTTCGCCATTGATTTATGATTGCAGTGAGATCAAGGCAAATGCTTCTAAAATATTCTTCAAAAATAATAGAGGGTTATGGAAACTGGCATTGTACTTGTATCCTCAAAATTTAGCAATTTGCTTTTTGTAAACAGACACGAATCGTCAGGCCGTCAATAAAGCTCGTAATACTTATTGCTTCGTTATCCCCGGTAACTCTCATGTAAATTAATTTGCAACTGAAACAGTTGCAAAGTTTGTGAGATTACAACTTATGCGCCATTTTCCAATCATGGATATATTCTAATATGAGATCATGCGTGCATGATCAAAAAATATTTTCAGAAACCATTTCGTTGCGCTGAAGGTCTCTGGCACATCACAGATACTGAATTTCTGAACCGATCTACACACTGCAGCCGAGGGTATTGCCAACGCCAGAATTACTGGTTACTTAATGGTCTAATTTATCTGGTCTTAGTCTCGCTGTCACTGCCAGAGGGTCGCGGTCCGGTCTTTGCCTTTCAAGTACTATCGGGGCTCCAATGGTTGGGCACAAAGGAAGCACTCAAAGGACAGATTTTTAAAAGTGCATAAAGAGGATCATTAGTATAAAAGAGTTCTGTATATGATGAAGAATCATCATCTGTATGGAAAAATTATACTATACAGCATAGGAACCCGCCTCGTACGTTAGAGCCTCGAAACCATTAGAAGAGGTTAGCGGAATCGAAGGTCTTAGTGACAATGTGTCCACATATAGTATCGGTAGGTAATTCGTAATTCAGATGTTACTGTTTTCGGCAGTATTATATTGGTCTCGGTGGCTTAAGAATGTATCTGCAGGGAGATGCTACCGAGGGTGAACTTTCAGTCTTGGAATGAAATGGGTTGTAAAGATACAATTAATCATGCACAAGCCTGTACTTCATCTATGTGGTGATTGGTACGTGGCTTATAAAACAGGTTCGATTCCAGAAAAATTTCCCCATGAGGTAACAGGTATTACTGACTTACTGTTTGAGTGATGAGTAAGTGGCTGATAATTCGCACTGGTACGTGAATACTGAAGATGGTGGTTTTCTAATCCGGATAAAATTACTATTGTGGTAAATTTCCACCGCCAACCATTCTTAGTGTAAATATATAATTATGAATGTCACATCAGTCTTGAATCAATCCCGAGTAAGGGCTTCAAACAACGTCAATTCATTCGTCGCGATCCTACGAAGTAACGCTTTTTGCATCAAAGAAAGTGATTGATTTATGCTCTTTGTGAACAATATAAGAATTAGAACTGTCCTCCGTTATCGAGCCTTAATCATGCTCTCCCCCCCCCCTCTCTCTCTATCTCCTTCTCTCTCTCTCTCTCTCTCCTCTCTCTCTTCTCTCTCATCGTCGCTTACTCTCTCCTCACTTCTCTCTCTCTCTTCGTCTCTCTCTTCATCTCTCTCTCTCTCTCTTCTCTCTTCTCTCTCTCTCTCCTCTGCTCTCGTCTCTCTGTGTGGTGTGGTATATATATACATATATACTATATTATATATATATATATATATATATATACACACACACACATATTTATGTGTGTGTGTGTGTGTGTGCGCATGCGTGTACGATTGTTATATATATAGACTCGATAATATATATATATATATATATACATATACATATATATATAAAGAGAGAGAAAGAGAGAGAGAGGGAGAGAACGAGATAGATAGATAGACAGATATATCCGTATGTGTGTGTGTGTGTGGATGCATCTTCCTGCTGTGCAATTTCAATTACATTCATTTTGAAATTCCATGCATAATATTAATCATATTTCAGAGCGCCCCATGACGTATAAAACAGGAATTTAATGATTATAACGTTGTGGAGAAGGAAAAAAGCTACGTTTAAAACTCATGGATGAGAGAATCGCGTCACATGATCACAGGACATAACAGGCAAATTAAAATAAAAGGCAATACGTTTACGCATGATTCCATATTCGATCTATCGCCGTTTCTAATCAGAAAGGCGTGAGAAGTTTGCAAAACACGTCCTGGACAGAGATGAATGAGTATCCCCATCAATAGAAAAAAAGAAAGAAAGAAAAGAAGAAAGATAGAAGAGAAAGAAAAGAAAGATAGAAAAGAAAGAAAGAAAGAAAAGGAGAAATAAATAAATTAAAAAAGAAACTAAGAAAGAAAGAGAGAAAGATAAAAAAGAAAGATAGAAAAGAAAGAAAGAAAGAAAGATAGAAAAGAAAGAAAATAAATAAATAAATATAATAAATTAAGAGATTCAGAAAGAAAAAAGAAAGAAAGAAAGTAAGAAGAAAAAAAATCTAATTTCTTTCGGGAACAAAGCAGCGAAATTTATGAACATCACAAGCTTCTAATGAGTCGTTATTGATGCGTTGGGCCGCAGTTGCTTGTTCTAGATACAGAACAGAAAAGGAACTCCCTCGTGTGTTCTCTCCTGCTAGGAAACCCGACCCAGCAGCTCCTGTGATGTTTGAAATGTTGACAAGTTTTCGAACACTGCAGATGAGAAGTCAAGTGATGAAAAAAAAAAAAAAGAATGAAAAGAAATAGAATAAGGAATATTTTTAGAAAATCTTCTTAGCGTAGGAGCGATGATAAAAAGTGCTACTGAAGTTGTTATTGTAAATTGAAACCAAATCTATGCAAAGAAAAGTGGTGTGGCATCTGAAGAGACTAAAAGGAAATACGACTAAAATATGTATTTTTTCATTCGTTTTTTTACTAAAAAAAAAATCTTCCTATTCATTCCAGGGCCGGTAATAATAAGAACATCATTGTAAACGGAATCCATCTTCCTCTGAGCTCGTGGGGAATGTAATAAAAAGTATCCATTCAACTGGCGTACGAAACGAAAAGCCAAATCAGTCACAACACAGAACTGACGTCTAAATGATATGCAAACATGTCAAGCGTGTCAGGACAGAACGAACGAAGAATGACAAGAAGACTTATGAAGATCAAGCCACGCGGATGACAGAGAAATATTGTTGTCATTTCGAGTCACGGAAGGTCATTTCGAGATCATTTCGTTCCATATCCAGGTCGGGAAGCATTGTTTATCTCATTAGAAAGATTGATATACGCGTTGTGGCTTTCCTTCCCTCACAGACGACGTAGTAAACTTCTAAATGTGGAGTAACTAATACTTATTTACTTACGGAATTACTACCAACACACAGTAGATCCTACAAAATACTACCGAATACAACCAGGTGTTAGACTCGGCACTTTATAAAGGAATCTATTAGTGTCAACCATAATCGTGCTCTTTTATCTCTCGCCGGGCGTCCTGGCCTGCCGTTGCCGCTACGGTCAGAGTCTGATGAGTATTTAATCGATGAATTTCCGAACCTCCTTCACCAGTCTTCCGACCAACATAACAGTATAACGAGGCCCTCTGAACCTGTTAGCTGGCCCCTTCAGCGTCATAAATGATAAAGACTTGCAAGGACTCATGCTGCACACTGGGAATCTATACCGTTCATGGGACCTTTGTTGGGTTTCCCAGTGATTTCTTCTAGTTTCATTTTGTTTATTCATTTAATTGCGGAGAAAATATATGAATATATTTTCAAAGGTGGGAGGATAATAAGTGTGCGGCAAGTATGCTCCTGTATTCAGCAATTCATACGGTGGGCGAGGAGTATTAATTCTAT
>NC_061859.1:19313947-19318947 GCF_019202785.1 Penaeus chinensis
ATAATAATGATAATAATAATGATAATAATGATAATGATAATAATAATAATAATAACAATTATAATAATTATAATGATCATGATAACAATAATGATAATAATGACAGTAATGATAATAATAGTGGTACTGATGATAATTATGATAAGGATAATAATAATAATGGTAATGATAATGATAATGATGATGATAATAATAATAATAATAATAATAATAATAATAATAATAATAATAATAACAATAATAATAATAATTTTTTGGCATATTGATTATAATGGTATACACATATTATCCATGTCACCAGCATTAAAAGTAAAATGTTTTAGAGAACACCCCCCCCCCCCAAAAAAAAAAAAGGATTTGCAACAACAACAACAACAACGACAACAACAACAATAATAAAAATATAATAATGAAGATAATGATAATTTCAATAATAATAACAATATTAATAATAACAATAATAACAACAACAACAACAACAACAACAACAACGACAACAAGAACAAGAACAAGAACAACAACAACAACAACGACAACAACAACAACAACATTGATGATAATAATAATAATAATGATAATAATAATAATAATGATAATAATAATAATAATGATAATAATAGTAATAACAATAACAATAATAAACAATGAGAAAGTAAAAGATCTCCCAGCCAGTGCTCGCCTTGATCAGATGGGGAATGGCTGAAGATATTAACATGGCAGGTTCAGCTGATCCAACTGAATGATATATAGATTGATTTTTCTGACATTCTGTTCATAAATTCTGATTGGAACAAGAAAGAAATAATAACCGAAAATATAGGATTTTGGCTTTTCTTTTTGTGTCGTTTTTTAAAAAATTCTCTTTTTTTTGTTGCTTTCTTTGTTTTATTAATGGTCTGTTGATTGCAATGGTCTATATAGATGATCAATTGCACCAGTATTAAAAAGTAATATAGTTATAATAATAATTATCATCATAATAATTATAATGATGATAAGTAAAATAATGATGATAACTATAACAACAACGCTGATGATAATAACGATGATGATGATAAAAGAAATAATAAAGAACCCCCTCCCCCCCCCGCCAAAAAAGGTATTGTCTTTTTCATATTCGATATTTCAGAGGGCAGACTAATTCCTAAAATATATTTTTTCCTACCTGTATTTTTCTAGTTTTTTGGTCAGATGTTACAAAATAATTGAGAATGATGATAATAGAAATGATAGATATAATAACAATGATACTGATAGTACGATAATAATGATGATGATAATAACAATGATAATAATAATAATAATAATAATAATAATTGTAATAATGATGAGGATGATAATAAGGATAATATAATAATAATAAAAATAATGATAATGATAATGATAATAATGATAATAATAATAATAATAATGAATAATACGAATAATAATAATGATAATAATATTGGTAATGATAACAATAATAAATTACAGTAGTAATGATAATAACAATAATAATAATAATAATAATGATGATAATAAAAATAACAATGATAATAATAATAACACGATGACGATGATGTTGATAATAATAATTATAATGATCATGATAATAATAATAATAATAATAATAATAATAATGTTAATGATAATAAAAAAAATATCATTATAATGATAACAATAATGATGACGATGATGATGAAAATAATAATAATAATAATAGTAATAATAGTAATAAAAAATAATGATAATAATAATGATAATGATAATAATAAAAGTAGTAGTAGTAATGATAATAATGATAATAATAATAATAATGATGATGGTAATAATAATAATAATAATGACAATAATAATAATAATAATAATAATAATACAAATAATAATAATAATGATAATAATAATAATCATAGTAATGATAATAATAATAATAATAATAATAATAACAACAACAATAATAATAATAATAATAATAACAACAACAATAATAATAATAATAGTGATAATAATAATAGTAGTAATAATAATAATATTGATAATAATAATGATAACAACAATGATAATAATAAGAGTAATAATAATAGTAATAATAATAATAATATTGATTATATAATAATAATAATAATAATAATATTGATAATAATAATAATCATAGTAATGATAATAATAATAATAATATTGATAATAACAATAATGATAATAATAATAATAATGATAATATAAATGATGATAATAATAATAATAATAAATAACAATAATGAAAATAACGCAGGATAAACAAATCAGCCAAACGAAAATTCTTGCTCTTTGTGCCTGAGCATGATAATTGGAAACTCCTTCGGGCGAGGAGCTTCCCGAAGTCGTCGGAAATGAGCGTGGCATGGCGTCTGCTCGGAGGAGGAGAGCCGTATGCCATGCCAACCTTGCCTCCATCCCGTCATCTGGGACGACGCTCGAGCTGAGCAGCCAAAACGCAGGACATTAACGGATACTCTCGAGAACTTCGCGATGAGAACCTTGGGAAATCGTTACAATCGTTACTTCTTTTCCGATGCCGTGCTCTTTGGGGATTAACTCCTGCAGATGAAGTCAGTGGGGTAGGATTTCTTGGCAAAGAGGAGACAAGTCTGCACTACCAACCTCCTCCTCCTCTCTCTCTCTCTCTCTCTCTCTCTCTCTCTCTCTCTCTCTCTCTCTCTCTCTCTCTCTCTCTCTCTCCCTCTCTCTCTCTCTCTCTCTCTCTCTCTCTCTCTCTTTCTCTGTAGGCTGACAGACAATGGTGTATCCGATAGTACCAAGTGAGTGGGCAGATTTAGGTGTGACGGTGGGCTGTTTAATCTTGTTACAGTCTTGTTAAAGGAGTATTTAAAGAAAGGTAACCAGTAAAGACACTGGTATTATAACCAGGTATGATAATAATGAAATGTCTACCATCCAATTACTGTGCTGATCAAATTTTACCACTTGACTCGAGCTTCTCTAGTTGAAACATCGAACTGGCTGGTTGGTGTGCTCACGTTGTTATTCTGCGGGTCAGAATTTTCCCTTCCTAGAGTAAGTGAAAATGCCTGTTGCTTATTGGCTTCGGATCACGGGAGGATGGAGGTAAAGGGAAGGGACAGTGGAACCCTCTCTCATGTAGTTTGATTTTCTTTGTTTGAAAAAAGGCGGTCTCAGTCTTGTTATTTACCCTGTTTAGTGTTACGACACCTCTCCCTCCCCTTCTTACTCCTCCCTCTCTTCTCTCTCTCTCTCTCTCTCTCTCTCTCTCTCTCTCTCTCTCTCTCTCTCTCTCTCTCTCTCTCTCTCTCTCTCTCTCTCTCTCTCTCTCTCTCTCTCTCTCCCTCTCCCTATCTCCCTCTCTCTGTTGATCTAACTATATGTCTTCTATAGATAGTTATACACAGGACCTTTTCGTCTTCATAAGCATATCCAATATTTACACGAGAAAGTGAAGCAGCGAGCGTGCCAATAGGCCGATCGGAGTGCCAGGGGATGCTGCTAACAGGAGCCTCGGAAGAGTTGGCTCTCCATGCCTCTTTCCTGACCCCCCCGTACCCCTCCCTCCTCCACTTGCCCCCACTATCCCTTCCTCCCCCACCTGTCTCCCCACTATGCTTTCCCTCCTCCACCTGCTCTCTCCTCTCCCTTATTCCTCCTCCCCTGTTCCCCCTCTCCTTTCCTCCTCCACCTGCCCTCCCCCTTCCCTTCCTCTTCCACCTGCCCTCCCCCTTCCCTTCCTCCTCCACCTGCCATCCCCCTTCCCTTCCTCCTCCACCTGCCCTCCCCCTTCCCTTCCTCCTCCACCTGCCCTCCCCCTTCCCTTCCTCCTCCACCTGCCCTCCCCCTTCCCTCCCTCCTCCACCTGCCCTCCCCCTTCCCTTCCTCCTCCACCTGCCCTCCCCCTTCCCTTCCTCCTCCACCTGCCCTCCCCCTTCCCTCCCTCCTCCACCTGCCCTCCCCCTTCCCTCCCTCCTCCACCTGCCCTCCCCCTTCCCTTCCTCCTCCACCTGCCCTCCCCCTTCCCTCCCTCCTCCACCTGCCCTCCCCCTTCCCTCCCTCCTCCACCTGTCCTCCCCCTTCCCTCCCTCCTCCACCTGTCCTCCTCCTTCCCTCCCTCCTCTACCTGCCCTCCTCCTTCCCTCCCTCCTCCACCTGCCCTCCCCCTTCCCCTCCTCCTCCACCTGCCCTCCCCCTTCCCTCCCTCCTTCACCTGCCCTCCACCACCCCTCCCCTCCCCCGGCCCCTCCCCCACCAGCCTCAATCTCTTAATGGGCTCGGGACTTCGCATCAGACTCCAAATGCATTAGGTTTAGGTGCCTCTTTTCGGGAATTAACGCCAGTATTTTGTGTCGAAGCAAATGTTTTCGATATGTCTGTTTTCCCTTTTTCTTTGTCTTTCTCGGTCTATTTTTTTCTGCTTTCTTCTTCTTCTTCCTCTTCTTCTTCTTCTTCTTCTTCTTCTTTTTCGGTTGTTTAGTCTTTCCCCTCTAATTGGCATTTTTATGTTTATAGATTTTATTGGATGCGATGAGCAATAGGATATAATTACTAAAAGGGAAACATAACTTGCGTGAAACAATCAGCTGAAGTGTTGTGCACACACGCACACACACACACACACACACACATGCCCGCACACACACACTCAAACACACACACACACGCACGGACGCACACACTCAAACACACACACACACACGCACGCACACACACACACACACACATACACACACACACACACACACACACACACACACAGACGCACACACACACACACACACGCACGCACACACACACACACACACACACACACACACACACACACGCAAATGCGAACACATCAACCCAAACATACAAACACACACACACGCAAATGCGAACACATCAACCCAAACATACAAACACACACACACACGCAATTTTCCTACCCCCGCCACACGCATATTCAAACAAACACACACAGAAACCCACAGACACAATCCCTCCAACATTATCCCACACAAACAAACAAACACGCT
>NC_061859.1:19341447-19346447 GCF_019202785.1 Penaeus chinensis
AAATTTACAGACCATGAATGAAATTAGCTTTTGCTTTGAATATACATATTTTTGAGAAAGCTGAGGTCACGAATTACTTTAGGGCCTAATACTTGAAAAGTAAAATGGAACGTAACGTTACTTTTGGCAGACATCGTTGAAAGGACTCTAACAGGTCACTACTGCGGATAAGGTCAAAATCAAGAGAACTTAGGTCACCAGGCAGGTTTTTTTTTATTACAGACTCATCAAAGAAAGGTTAGAGAAGTCTCGGGTTGGGCAGGTCAGCAAAGACATGGCCTAAAGAAGGGGGGACCCGTGGACTGAGGTCAGGTCATTGAGATTCAGTGGAGAGGATGGAGAGGCCATATGATCAGGTCACCGAAGACTTGTAAGGAGGTTGGGTGGGCCATGGACCACTGACGACTCCACTTAGAGAGGTTAGGAAGGCCATAGGTCAGGTCAGGTTCAAGGTTTAGAAGTACTGGGGAAACAGAACGGAGAAATGTTAATAACTTATTTGCCTGCTTTCGAGAGATAGCTTGCCCACTTACTCTCACACATAGATATGATATATGAAGAAGAATATAGATCAAAATCCAAACGAGAAGAAAACAAGATTTACTAATGTGTATGCGAGTGAATTACTACTAAAAGGATAGGATTATATTCTACCTTGTGAATCAGCGGTGAGAGAACACGTAAGGAAATCCGTGAATTTGTTTTAACACACATTATACACATATAAAACATACATATGTGTTATCAGAATGCGCTATGCATGTACTGTATATCTGTAAGCATTAGCGAAAAGAGTAATGACAAGAGAACATCGTCAAAGACGGAAACCGCCAGGGGAGACTAAGGTACCGGGTCCTCGCAATACTCCAGAATCTCCTCCGCCACACACGTCCGCTGGCTCACGTGGTTGCAGCACTCGTCCTGCACGTTGTAGGATCTCTTCACGCGACTCCCGGATGTCTTGACGAGGGCGTGCGCGGCTTCGCGGCTCACCAGGATGTGCTTTGCCAGGTCCTGTGGGAGGGCAGGAATCCTTTCTGGTACGGCGTTGCAACAATAGAAGCATCTACTTCGCAGTTATATAGTGAGCAGGAGATCGTTATATTATATTTCTATATATTTCAAGGTAAGATTACATACCAGTGATATTATATATGAAATTATAGGTTTAACTGTATTATGGGTCAGTATACAATATTAATCCGTGGATTCACATTGAAATTACAGAGACTTATCAACACTTGATAACATAACAGTTCCTTGACTAACCCTTTCGAGATATCGCATCGGATTCAAGGCCCGGGGGTGGAGGCGATACTGGCGACTGAGCAGGTCAAGGGGCGTGGTCTGATCTGCTCCCGTGTCATGCCAGAGGTCGTCGGTATCAGCTGACCTTGACACTGTAAGGGAAAGAGAGGGCATTGTCTCCTACAAGCTTGTTGTGATGTTTTATAGTTAAGGGAAAAATATAGTTTGTTTTAAAAGGACTTAGGATGTAAATCTAACAAGAAAGGAAAACTAAAATATACCTCAAATTGAAAATGTAAACGCTATTCTTGCAGACATACAAACCTATAAATACCCAACCATAGCCCCCCCCCCCCACACACACATACAAACACACACACACACGTAAACATACAGGGCCCCCACACCCAGATTACTCACCCACGAACGCCACACCCACACATTACACACAAATGCCACACCCACACACACCTACCCACACAGCCCTACCCCCACACATCACACACACACAAATTCCACACACCCACGAACCTACACAACCCATCCCCACCGCCCACACAAACACACACCTGCCCCCCACAAGTCCCCCCCCCCCATCCCCCCTCCAAATACCTCGCGAGTAAGGCCTGGCCGTGGGGAACGTCTTGCAGATCTGACTCATGGTGTCGCCGATGTCCCCGCAGTCGAAGTCAACAGGAATCCCGGTGACGTTGTAGCCACTCGACGTCGAAGTCAGGGAAAGGACCACCAGCTGCCGGCGGAAAAGCTGTTCAGTTTTGACGTCAAAAGAGGAAGAGGGAAAAAAATAGAGGTAAACAGCAGTATGCAAAAAAGAGAGAGAAGAGATGGGTAAACAAAGCGAGTACTCACGAAAGAGAAAAAAAAAAAAATAAAGAAGAACAAAAGAAGAATAAGGAATCGAAGGAAAAAAATAAATAAGAAAACAGAAGAATAAACAAGAAAAAGAAAAATAAGCAATAGAAAGAAAATAATACAAATATAGAGATGAAAATAAACATTACAATCCAAGGAGGGAAAGAGATGAGAAAGCAAGACAAAAAACAACAGGAAGAGAAACGTAAACAAAATAAGTAACCATAAGAAAAATTAAAGAAGAATAAACAAAACAAATAAACGACTGAACTGAACCATAAACAAACAATGGAATAAGTAAAGAAGGAGAACGAAAACAAGACAATTAAACATAAAACAAACAAACAAATATTCAAAACGATACAAAAGCAACGGGAAAGGAAAAAGTAAGAGAAAGAAACAAGACAAATAAACAAGATTAACTGTACCAATAAACAAAACAATGAAACAAGAAAAGAAGGGGAACGCAAACGAGACAATTAAACAAGAGAAACAAATACTCGAAACAACACCAAGGCAAGCTGAAATAAATGAAAAAAAGACCAGGGAGGTGGAGGCCGGAGGCGAGGGCGGGGGGGGGGGGGGGGGGGGGCGGCGCTGTGTCAGCCGGAGCCGTCGACGCCGTCAGCCTGAGCGTCTCGTTAGTGCCGGGTCACGGGAGGCAGATAAGGACACGGCGTAATACACGTGTTGCAAAGATGCTCGGTTTATGCTGCGTAAGTCTTTCGGGCTCTCGGCCTCCCTTTCTCCTTCTCCGTTTCTCTTTCTATCGGTCTGTGTTTGTTTGCCTATCTCTGTCTACCTCTATCTCGCTTGGTCTCTCTCTCTCTCTCTCTCTCTCTCTCTCTCTCTCTCTCTCTCTCTCTCTCTCTCTCTCTCTCTCTCTCTCTCTCTCTCTCTCTCTCTCTCTCTACATATCTAACCCTCTCGCTATGTCTATTTATCTACATATCTACCTATCTACCCCCTCCCCCCCCCCCTCTCTCTCTCTCTCTCTCTCTCTCTCTCTCTCTCTCTCTCTCTCTCTCTCTCTCTCTCTCTCTCTCTCTCTCTCTCTCTCTCTCTCTCTCTCTCTCTCTCTCTCTACATATCTATCTATTTTCTACCTATCTACCACTCTCTCTATGTCTTTTTATCTACATATCTACCTATCTACCCCCTCTCTCCCCTCTCTCTCTCCTCTCTCTCTCTCTCTCCTCTCTCTCTCTCTCTCTCTCTCTCTCTCTCTCTCTCTCTCTCTCTCTCTCTCTCTCTCTCTCTCTCTCTCTCTCTCTCTCTCTCTCTCTCTACATATCTATCTATTTTCTACCTATCTACCTCTCTCTCTATGTCTATTTATCTACCTATCTACCCATCTACCCCCTCTCCCCCACCCCTCTCTCTTTCTTTCTCTCTCTCTCTCTCTCTCTCTCTCTCTCTCTCTCTCTCTCTCTCTCTCTCTCTCTCTCTCTCTCTCTCTCCATATCTATCTATTTTCTACCTATCTACCTCGCTCGCTATGTCTATCTATCTATCTATCTACCCCCTCTCTCTCTCCTCACTCTCTCCTCTCTCTCTCTCTCTCTCTCTCTCTCTCTCTCTCTCTCTCCCTCTCTCTCTCTCTCTCTCTCTCTCTCTCTCTCTCTCTCTCTCTCTCTCTCTCTCTTTCTCTCCCTCTCTCTCTCTTTCTCCCCACCTCTCTCTCTCTCTCTCTCTCTCTCTCTCTCTCTCTCTCTCTCTCTCTCTCTCTCTCTCTCTCTCTCTCTCTCTCTCTCTCTCTCTCTCTCTCTCTTCTCTCTCTCTCCTCTCTCTCTCCTCTCTCTCTCTCCTCTCTCTCTCCTCTCTCTCTCCCTCCTCCTCTCTCTCTCCCTCCCTCTCTCTCTTCTCTTCTCTTCTCTTTCTTCTTCTCTCTCTCTCCTCTCTCTCTCCTCTCTCTCTCTCCTCTCTCTCTCCTCTCCTCTCTCTCTCCTCTCCTCTCTCTATCTATCTATATATCTATCTCTACCTCTCTCCCTCCCTCCCTCTCCCTCTTCTCTTCTCTTCTCTTCTCTTCTCTTCTTCTGTCCATTCTCGCTCTCTCTCTCTCTCTCTCTCTCTCTCTCTCTCTCTCTCTCTCTCTCTCTCTCTCTCTCTCTCTCTCGCTCTCTCTCTCTCTATATATATATATATATATATACACACACACATATATACATATATGTCATCATCGTTATTATTATTATTAGTAGTATCATTATTATTATCATTATTATTATTATCATTACTATTATTATCATTACTATTATTATCATTATAATAGTAATAATAATAATAATAGTAATAATAATATTAATGATAATAATAATAATAATGATGATGATGATAACAATAATAACTTTATCATTGTTGTTGTTATGATCATAATTATCATAATTATTATGATTTTCATTATGATACGCATATCATTATTATCATTATTATTTATATTACTATTAGTATTAGTATTGGTATCAGTATTATCATTTCATTATTATTATTATTATTATAATCATTATTGTTATTATTACAATTTTCATTATTATTATTTAATTTTCTATTTTTATTTCTATAACTATTATTATCATTAATGTTATTATTATCATTATTATTATTATCATTACTATTAGTATTATTTTTATGATTGTTATTATTATCGTTATTATTTTTTTTTACACTTATTATTATTTTTATTATAGTTGTCATTATTATTATTATTAATATTATTATTATCTTTTATCATTATTATCATAATATATTACTATATATTATTACTATTATTATATATCATTATATTTTATTATATATATTATTATTATAATCATTACTATGATTATTATAGATATATACATATATATATAATTATCATAATAATTAATAATAAT
>NC_061859.1:19348947-19353947 GCF_019202785.1 Penaeus chinensis
AATAATAATAATAATAATGATAATAATAATAATAATAATAATAATAATATCAATAATAATGATGATGATGATGATGATATTAATATGATAATAATGGTAAAAATAGAAATGATGATAATAATTATCATTCTCATATTACCATTATTACCAATCATAGTAGTAATAGCTATAATGATAATGCGACACATACTAATGATAATAATAATGGTATCAATACGAAGGCAATTACGAACACAATAACATCAATAATGACGATACAATATCCCCCCTTTCTAAAACTGAAGAAAGTGCTTCACTTACCACGCCCACGAGCAGTTGAGTGGGTATACCGAGGCCGTGGGGGCGCGAGGCAGTGAGAGGGATCATTTTTCCCGTAGTGTCTATGAGAAGAGTGAAGAGGACGACTGATAAAAGGATGGACAGGGTGGATGAAGGGGAGGTGGAGGAGTTAGCAAGTACGTCAGGCTGATGGAGATGGAGAGGCTTTGTGGAGGGATTGGCGGAGATAGAGGTGGTGGAGAGATTTGAGGAGGGTTGGAGGTGGAGAACTGGAGTGGCGCGGGTGGTGGGGAGGATACAGGAAAGTGGAGAAGGAGTGAGGGTACACGCACAACCTTGAATGGTTCTTGGATCAGGGTAAGGCCGTGCAGAGAACTTGCCCTGTCCTGTGTGTGGCAGCACCTGACATGGGCACGCGTCTTGGCCCTCCTTTTATACCCGGTGTGGCATCGAAGGGCACCTGAGTGGCCCATGGCACCTTTAAAATGCCTCTATTCATTGCATACTTACGACACGCTTCATCCCTCTGGCGATTTATTATCTATATTTGTGTCTGATAGATATAGTATAAGCGAGGACGGATGCACGAAAACAGTAAATACTTACATAGGCGCTTCCCCTAACATATGAAAGCAAACCACAGAGAACAAAGAAAACATCAAAATGAAATACTCTCTATTGAATACATGTTCACAAAGGACAACTCTGCCCTGTGAGCCCTTTGTACTGTTTATTTTACGCATTGTACTGGATGTGCGCATGGTGCATTGAGATCATTTCATATTTTGTTAAGCAGTCGACGATAACTACATTAGTGTTTTTTTTCGCTAACATTATCCCAAACGTTGAATCTAGCCATGGATCACTCATTACCAGGCTCTGCAGAAATAACAGCAAATAAACATCAAACATGCATTTTGAAAAAAAAACCTTTCAGACAGATTTTCAATTGGACAACCTACGCCAGCGTTGTATGGGAATAAAAACAAATTCAGTCACACTATCAAACATACAGCTGCACAAACCTTGCTACAGCAACGTGACATGGCGATGTATTTCACTTGCAACCGAATACGTAGAGCTGTAATCAGAGTACCTCTTGATAGGTGCTCGCAAAAAGTATTCGACACAATGCCAAACGTACAGTAAATGCAATGGGTACGATGGCACGAAACACGATTTTTTTTTGCACAGCATACAAGTCAACAACAAAAGCTAAACATAACACACAATTTCAGTACGAAAAATGAAATCATCAGCTCACCAGAAATCCTAGAATGTTCAAATAACAGAAACACTTCGTACCAGTACACTTTTGTTAGCAGATTTGAAAAAGGAAGAATAGAATGAAGAAAATATACTTGATGCGCTGTCCATAAAATAAATAAAAGGCAGATGACATAAAAGCTTGTGAAATAGAAGCGTAAAAAAGGAAAATATAATTGAAAGAAATATCTTAAGTGACAGACACACATACATTACGTTTAAAAACAAGGAGACAGTTTTCGTATCTTGTTGCATCTGTAACATTTCCATTAATGAAAATCCTCTCTCAGCGAGTATAGCATTAACTTCGTCATACAACAGACAATTATAACTAAGTGAGATCAAACCTCATAAGGTTTTCAAAAGTGTTTCGTCTGTGTTTCACTCGTCCTTGATAAATCAATTTAATTTATTTCTGTTCATTCTCCACATCCTTTTTGTTTTCCCATTTCGGTTGTACTATCTCGCCTCATTGCAATTCATCCCCTCCCCTTGCATTCTTTAGTTTCTTGCCCTTTCGCATTTTCCCTTGCTTTTACCTTTCCTTCTTCCCTTTTCGCCACAAGCAGTTGCCTCGATTGAAAATGCATTTCCCCGTGCACCTCGGAAAGAAATTCTGAACAGTACACGAGCAGTCGCCAAGGAAAGAAGGCCAACGAGACGCCATTGCTCGTTCGCCTGCTTTCAGCTTTAAAATCTGCTCTTGAATAATGCTTGCTTGACTGCATCTGATCAGCACTTGAGGTCTTGCATCGCTTACTACAAGCACCTCCGGCAGCCTGGCAGCCGTATTCGATCTTCGGCCAAAGTAGTAACACGAATATATACTTTTGAATATTGAACATGTATTTTTTTCTCCTAGGTGACGGGAAAATCAAATGGCATTTTCAGTTAATGAGATATTACTTAGAACCTTTACTGAAACCAATTAATATCATCGAGACATGATTGCATTCACTTGTTTTCTCTCAGCATCACCTCGCGTTCCTACCAGACTTCCAAACAGCGGATACGCCAAGCACCCGACAAAGGCAAGCAAACCAAACATCACAAACCCCTCCTAAGCAGTAACAACCTCAAGGATCCTCACCTCAACAGCCAAGGGGGAGGGGCCGCTGCAGCCATTAAAATTGAAGGCAAAGTCACTTGGCACTCAGCGAACGCAACTCCGCCCTCACTTGCTACACTCACCCGGCGTCTCTAACAGGGAGCGGGGCGATTAAGATTTAAAAAAAAATGTAGATGTCGTTCTTCCTTCCATATGCAGAGTGAGAGTGAAGGAAAGAGAGAGTGAAATATAACAGAGAAAGACAAATAAAATATGGAGTTGGGGGAGAGGTATTGACAGAAAGAACTAACGATTGAAAGTACTGTTATTTTGTTGATAATGTAATTTGTGTCAATAATTAAGCTTTTCATAACGAAAAGAACTGGTTAGGTCATGATAATTATGCTTTTTATGATAATGATGGTGATAATAATTAAGGCGTCAGGTATAATAACAGCAGCAGTAATAGTAATGACTATCGTCATAATGATAACAATAATAATGATAATAGTAATGATAACAATTATAATATAATGGGAACCATAATGATGATAATAAATAATAATCTTAATGATGATAATAATGGTAATAATAACGTCAACAATAATAACAATAATAATAATAATAATAATAATAATAATAATAATAATGATAATTATAATGATAATAATAGTAATAATAATAGAAATAATGATAATAATAATAATAATAACAGTTGCTACTACTGCTATTACTATAATGATAATAATAATAATAATGATAATAATAATAATGATAATCATAATCATCATAATAATGATAATAATAATGATGGTAATGTTAATAGCAATACAACTACAACAACAGCAACTACTACTACTACTGCTATTACTACTACTATTACTAATACTACTAATGATAATAATGATAATGATAGTAACAAAAATTATAATAACAATATCAGTAATAATAGTGATAATTATAATAACAGTAATGATTATGATTATAATGAAAATAATAATGATAATAATAATAATAAGAAAATATTATTAATGATAACAATAATAATAATAACAATAATAATAATATTATATAATAAGAATAAGAATATTGATAAGAAGAAAATAGCAGTGATACTTATTACTTATGATGATATTATATCATTGGCAGTAATGATCATAACTATTGTAATGATAATAGCAACGATAATGATAATAAGCATAATGATAATAACAATAGTGATAATAATAACGATAACAACAAGAACAACGATAATAATAATAACAATAATAATAGTAATAATAATGATAATAACAATAATAATAATGATAATAAAAGTAATGACAATAATAATGATGATATTAATAGTGTTAATAACGATAATAGCAATGATGATGATGATGATAATAGTAATAATAACTAATAATAGTTAAAATGATAATAATGATAATGATGATGATAATAATAATAATAATAATAATAATAATAATCATAATAATGATAATAATAATGATGGTAATGTTAATAGCAATACAACTACAACAACTAGTACTACTACTAATAAAAATGAAAATGTTAAGGAATATAATGTTGATAATAACGGATGTGACACTTAAAAAGAGAAGGTTTAATAATAAAAAACAAACACAACATAACAATAACAATATCAATAGCAAGAATGACACCACTAGCGAGAATACCAAAGTTAGTGGCAACAAAAAACGTCGTTACATGCGACGTTACCAACAACAACAAAGGGGATACTTTGTGATCCTTGATTTATAATGGAAACTAAACATCCACCAACGCGCACTGCACGAAGCTAATGTTGATTTAAGGCGAAAGCAAATCATTAGACAGTCACACACCTATTCGCATGTTTCTGTATTTATTCCTTGAATACAATCCCTGTTTTCATAGTTCAGAAGCATGTGTATACACTTAGATGCACGTAAATATTTACATATAACAAACGGAAGCCTATAATTATGTTTATCCGTGTACACACACACACACACTTAAATACGTACGCACACGCACACAACACACATACACACACAGACACACACACACACACACACACACACACACACATACACACACACACAGACACACACACACACACACACACAGACACACACACACACACACACACACACACACACACACACACACACACACACACAACCAACCAAACAAACAAACAATGAAAAAGTAGTCGCGTTGTATACACAGCCATATTGCCATAATCAAACATTATTAAGCCTCTGGCATATTGCATACAGCCGTCACCTTACATATCCATCGCAGAGATCGTATCTGGCAACTGTTGCCCAGACAGTAACCTTGTACATCAACCGAGCCTGACAACAATGGTATTAAGGTGTATATAAACACAGCCGCGTCTTGGAACCGAAACGATGGGTTC
>NC_061859.1:19373947-19381447 GCF_019202785.1 Penaeus chinensis
GACGGTAAATGTGTTGCAACTTCAGCAGGGCCATTTTAACTAAACGTTGCTCATCCATACATAGGACATGTCCAAGGTAAGTGAGGCGTCTGTGAAGGTCCTTGCTGTATATTGTTGGATTATCCAACCTGGGCAGAATATCTTGGTTCGATAATTAAGATAACCTAGTTCAAGTATCTGCCTCCAACAGTGAAACTCAAATGCCTGAATGCATGCTACATCAGATTTTTATACAGGCCAGGTCTCACAAGCATACATCAGTAGTGGTCTCACAGAGCCCAGGTATATCTTTAGTTTGGTGGATAATGTTACACCAGGTATTATCCACATGCAATCTTGAAGTGACAGAAAGGCAGCTTGTGCCTTTCCTGTGTATATGTTCACTTCTTCCATTGATAGACACTTTGGTGCCCAGGTAAGTGGAAAGAGGTCACCTCTTCCAGGGACGAGTTGTTCAGCATAAAGGGCTTTGTGGAAGGGTCTGGAGATCTCATGGTCTTCGTTTTCTCGGCACTTAGTATTAGACCGACAGCATCTGCTACCAAGGGTAATTGGTCAACCATTAGCTACATGTCTTCAACAGACTCCGCCAAGAGGGCAGCGTCGACTGCAAAGTCGAGGTCTGTGACATGACCAGACCTATACAAAATCAATTATTATCTCTTCTCTTAAAAAGGTGCTTACGTCCATGGTGCGTCAGGGAGGTTCTAAATTCTCATAACCTGGATTTGAGCTTATGATTATATATATATGCATGTGTATGTTTGTGTGGTCAAAGGCTATGAGAGTTCACCCTATACAAAACAATCCACTGCTCTGTGACATCTCTAATATGAAAAAGGGTTCGGGAGTCAACCCTGAGGCCGTTCGTTGTCGCTTGTGACCTCATGCTAGTAACTCCTGCGACGCTGCTGGTGCCAAACTGTATCGGTCTATGCTGTTCCTTCTCCTGGTGCCCCGCAAGGCGTTACTCTCGGTACTTTTATCTTTATATACGATTTTCACTATTCATACTTGTGAACTGTTGACTGAAAAATTACTTCAAATTGATATAAACTTCTTAGAACAATGGTAATCGAGCTGACAATTGGAATTTAGGCCAGACAAGTGCAGAATTATATCTGTCATTGAATACAAACATAAATATAACAAGACATAGTACACATGCATAACTACATAGTCCACTTAACACCAAGCACGAAATTCATTACACACATAAAGACCATATTGTAACTGAAATGCCTGGGGCCGGATACTCAAACCAGTTTACAATGTTGATCTCACATCAGAGCCGTTACAATTCCGTAAGGCCTTCGAAGATCCTCCTCGAAACAAAATTAACCGCCATGTTATGATGTCACATATTGTAAAGTACCTTGTAAGTTGCAATTGCTCTGGGGTTCTCGTAAGGGGTTTTAAACCGGATATAGTACAATTTATTTATTAATTACTTAGTCGACAGAAATCTTTATTTGACTATAACATGCCTTTTCCATATTTAATACCTGGGAATTTCAATTGTCTAGTATTTTCTTTGTTTCCCATGTTTTATCCTTATCTTGAATCAAATATAAGTTTATTGTAAATTGAGTTGACAGACCACAAACAACAAAGTTTTGGTGGCTACTTATCTCCATGACCGAGCACTGCAATGAAAGACACTATTATAGGGAATCCTTAGTTTCTCTCTATGAAAGGGATAAACATTTATTGCGATATCACAGATTTCTTAGATTTATTTTACTATAACCTTCTTTAATGCCAAATATCCAAGTAAACAATTATTTCATGAATTATTATTCCGATGATCAGTGACTCCTCTATGTTTACATCGATTACTTTCGGATGATATTATTATTTTTTGCTTGATTCTTCCGAAAAAGAATGTAACAAGTCATATGTGAGACTTCATGAAACCAATCTTAAAAAATAGAAAATAATAATGTATCTTATTATTATTTTTTTATTATTATTTTTTTTTTTTTGCCGGAAGATGATTGCTGGTTCTTATCATCATTATCTCTTTGTGTATTCAACTATGGAAAGTAGAGTTATTCAGTAAAATTCATCCTGGTTCATTTATTTTACAACACTTGGTTGAATATTCGGAAATATCACACAAGGCCTTCCCTGGTTGCCACGCCGTTGGAGGCGTGGCAATAAGACAGCCATGTCTTTCCATTGGTTGTTACGTCTAGTAGGCTGACTGTTGTTTGGTCAATCGACTACTGGTCTGCCCTCTCTTGGTAGTCAATGGAATTAACTTACAGTGTTAAAACGGGCCTTACAGTGTGCTAACCACTTCGTATTTTTTTTTTTTTTTTTTTTTTTTTTTTTTTTTTTTTTTTTTTTGTATTGGTGGTTTATAATGTAGGAAGGAGATCGGCAGGTATGGTGTAGTAGGGCGGTTACAACATCCTCGACCATGTAACGGACGGGTAATTTTGATTATTTATTTTTCCAACAGTGTTTCTGCTGTTTGGAAACATGTACGTTCTGATAAATCCGTGCTTGAGCGTAGGAACAATAGCAACAACACAAATACACCCGGTATCACAACACCAAAACATTCAGTCCCTATAAACCAGCGCATGAACTACAGCTCGCCCCCTATACTCTAGAGCAAAATATGTCGAAAGAGTTATAACTAATAAAAAAATGGTATATTGTGACCAAAATCCAACTTGCCCTCTACTATATAATCTTCTTTGGTGTGAGATATCAATCCAAATCGCCAATCCTATTGATAGTTATCCTGAAACCAGGTACGGACCATACTGTCTAGATATGTTTCTATTTCACATTCTCAGAAATATGTCACAACCCTCTTATTAGTTATCTGTCTTTTCACACAACATTAGTGAGTGGAACAGGCTCGCACTTATTTTAATCATATGTGTTCTATAACACAGGCCCCCTTGCCATTTGTAATCGAGGCAAGAGAACCGAGCCTTGAAGCTGCAGCCAAAGCAGCGTCTCTTAACCCCAGGAGAGGCTTCGTTCCCATAATTCTTGAAGCGGCGGCCAAGGCAGCATCTCAGATCGAAGCCCCTCCCCCCAAAAAGGCTTCGTTCCCGAGAGAGTGAAGCCCTGAAGCGAAGTCCACTGCCGTGTCGCCACCCTGGGCTCGGCAGGTATCGACGTTTTCAGATTAACTCCCTCACTCTCGCCGACGCCGCCGCCACTCACTGAACCGGACTGCATATATGCACATGTAAAACACTGTTTCTCGCGGGGACTAGTCTTTTCATTCGCATTTTGGAATCTGCGCGCCCTTTTTCGAGGATCTTTAAAAAAGAGTTCCTGTATAAATGTGCAAGATTAACCGGAGTTGAACGAATAAGCGCCTCCATTTCACCGCTTGCTCCATTCAGGCAAAAAGGAAGAGAGAAAAGAGTATGGCAAAGAACGAGGGTTTTAAAACGTCGATCCGACTTGTGCCCATTTAGGTATAAATAAATATATATATATATATATTGTAATAATGTATAATGGATAAGTTCATTCCACGGTGCTCATGCAAAGGCTTGATACATTTTCATCGGACAGCATTCCGTCTTTGCAAAGCAATTTCCATGCCGCTTGGATAGTCAAACCCTCCTTTTGTCCTCGCTCAAGTGCAGTTTCAACGCCTTTCTTCATTTGTATTTTTATCACTTTCCCTCGATTATTTCCCCTTTCACCGCCCCTCCGACGCAGGCGACTCAAATCCTCTGCGAACGGTCCACTTCCTTTAATTTCACAGCCATTTCGTGTCTCTTTATTTTTACTTAGTCACTGGACGTCCCTTCCGCGCTCCAAGGTTAAGATGTCACGGTTTGTTCGGGCTGCAATTTAAAACTCTGCGTTTTTATAGTAACGGATCTTATTTTGCGATTCATCGTATTTCTAATATTTGCTTACATTTTCTCTCTCTATCTCTTCATATTCATTCGTTAATTCATTTTTTTTTTCGAATCTCTGATTCCTGGATGATTTTTTTCAAATCATTATTATCCCTCGGTCTAAGCTTCCTGAAACATTAATGAGTTTCTATGAAAGTGATTATCAGGATAATAAAACAAATATTTTCCCCTGCTTTACATTTTTTTCCTTATAAAAAAAATGTGTTGATATACTCGCCTCTGTGTTTCCTTTGTCGGTTATTTGATCTGGCTATTTTATGATTACATACTTTGTCACACACACACACACACACACACACACACACACACACACACACACACACACACACACACACACACACACACACACACACAATATATATATATTTTTTTTATTTTTTTTTTCATACATGAGATATTAACTACGATATCATTCAGACAACATAAATCCGGAAGCAACAGTATAGACAAGAGCATTAAGAACAACACCTCTAACAATACTTACATAAAAAACACTACACTAATAACAACACCTATATCAGCAATACCTACACCATCACCTACTTCAATAACATCCACAACAACAGCAATACAGCAATAACAACAACAGCAACATCACCTATACGTTCCCAAGACCCTCATTTACCTGACATGCCCTTCTTACCACAAAGAAGATCGCTCTGTTCTCTCTCTTTAAGGAAAAAAAAAAAATATATATATATCAGTATTGTAATCTTAAGAATAGGGGAGAAGGTAAAAAAAGAAGGAGAGTGGACGGCAGGAGAGGCAAGAGGGCAGAAGAGTCTTTTTCAAGCATTCTGAGAATTTAATGAAGGACATTGATCCCACGCTAGAGTTTTATGCGCTGATAGAGTGCTTCTTCATGCGAATGATGCGCGCGCTGGTGCTTGGGCGGTGTGTGTGTGGGGGGGGGGGGGAGAGTAAAACAAGGAGAGGGTGGGTAGACTGAGGTTGTATGGAATATATGTATGTTTTTTATGCATGTAGGTATGCATGGATATAAACATATGTACACACAGACGCACACACAGAAACACACACACATACAAACACACAGACACAGACACACACACACACACACACACACACACACACACACACACACACATATATATATATATATATATATATATATATATATATGAACGGGAAATCCGTTTTGATACTGTCGTAGAAAAACAACAATGCATAAATTAGATGATCCACCTGGATTCCATTTTCAGACCTGAAGATGGAATCCAGGTGGATTTGGAAACTGTAGTCTCATTTTCAATAAACCTAGTTTGTGCATTGTGGGTTTCTCTACCATATACATATATATATATATATATATGTGTGTGTGTGTGTGTGTGTGTGTGTGTGTGTGTGTGTGTGTGTGTGTGTGTGTGTGTGTGCGTGCGTGCGTGTGTGTATGTGTGTATATGTGTGTGCATGTGTGTGCATGTGTGTGTGTGTGTGTGTGTGTTTATAGATAGATAGATATATAGATAGATAGATACAGATATATAGATAGATAGATACAGATATATAGGTAGATAGATGGATATAGATATATGGAATTCTACCCACTAGATACTTCCAAAAGTGAATACATAATCCTTTGTGGTAGTATACATCAGGTAACTGATGTTATCATTTTTCTTAGTATTTATTTATTTATCATTCATCATCATTTATCATTTATTTGTTATTTATTATCATCTTTATTATCAACCTATTGGAAGTGGCATCCCAGTAATTGTTAGGGTCGGAATAACCAACCTGGAAAGCGTAAGTTACAGTGGGCGTATATGAGAATTCCGGCGAAACACACTTGGAGTCCACCCTCTGCGTTTATGTGTCCGGGTGTTTATGTATGTATGTTTATGTGTTTGTATGCATTCATACATGTGTTGGCCCGTGCGTTGCATGGACTTGCAGAACATAAGCCCCTGTTAATAAAGGCAATCGGTGGACAGGGAGCGTCGAACGGAGCCCGGGCTGCACCCCCCCCCCCCCCCCACCGAGTACTCAATGCCCAATAGAACGCCAATATGTGCGCCCAGATTGTGGTGGCTTGGTGGGCGGGTTGACGTGCGTGTCAATAGTCGCCGTTCTCTTTATATTGCATTCTCTTCTGGCTTTATTGCAGCAAAACTAGTTGCGTGACAACATGCCCGCCTCTCGGAGCCGCCACTCGCGCCTCGGGGGATGCCGTGCTGTGCTGGCGCCGTAAATCTTGACTCTTTTCATTTTTTCTATCTCGATAGCGCTGTTTTGGTATCTCCATTTATCTTTGTCCGTCTGTCTCTTTCTCTCTCTCCCTCTTTCTTAATTTTCTTCTCTCTCTCTCTCTCTCTCCCTTTTTCTTCCTTCCCTTCTCTCTCCCTGTCTATTCCTCTATTCCTCTCTCTGTCTCTATTTTTCTCCTCTTTCCTATATGTTTATATTCCCCCTCCCTCTGATATTTCTCTATTTCTGTTTCTCCTCCTTTCTTTCTTTCCCTCGCTTCCCTTCCCTTCAATACCTACACCAAAAAAAAAAAAAAAAAAAAAAAAAATCCAGAAGAGGTCCTTTTCAATACCCTGTTATTTTTATCGTCGTGGCAATCAAATATTTTTTAAAAAGTCACGTCATTCCTTTCTCGGCCACCAAATATCGCCTTGCATTCCACCTTCAGGGCAAAAGCACCATTACTCAAGACAAAGATTTTACAACATTTTTGAAATTACTTATTCTTTTAGATTATTATTATTATTATTATCATTAGTAGTAGTGTCATTATTATTACTGTTATCATCTTTGTATTTATTTATTTTCTGACGGGTGGGGGTATTTTTATTAGAGTTGTGTACAAGTAAAATATGGAAGTAAATGTGCTCCATATGTATATGCTTTCAAATCAAAGGCGACAAATATGTTTTATGTAATACACAATTAATGTCTACACATATGCATACCATTTTATGCTAAGAGGACATGTATAACTCTATCTACAGTTCACTTATACAATGTATATAGCTATATACACACAAAGAACATTTACAGATCACACACTGTACACGTGATCACATAACCTAACACTAGATTTACATTATTCTTGAGAGTGGACATAACAGTCTTAACATATTCCTGGAATGGCTATGATTATCACAAATTATATGCGGCTAATGGATAACCCCACATTACCTGCTCTAAATTACTACCTCCACCTTTCTCGTGCTTTTGAATCCGGAAACTTCGTGCAATAATAATACGTGGCGCGTGAATGCAAAAACGCACCGACTACAATCGTATTGCCAGGTCAACAGCGAGTGACGAGTGATGTTTCAGGTTCAGGTCCAGCGGCTGAGCCTTGACCGACGGTGACGACTCGCGCGATCGGGTATGGGATTACATGCCGCTATATATTGAAAACCGCTGTGTAGAACTTCATATAACGACATCACACATATCCTACAGTGTTCTCTAACTCAAAAAGGTTTACGATTGTTTAAAAACATGGCATGGCCGTGAGTTTTTTTTAATAGAACATTATGGCCTTTCCATCTTCTCACAGCGATTCCAGCTGAAATGAAGCGTGGATGGGAAACATCTGCTCTGACATTCTGTTGGG
>NC_061859.1:19393947-19396447 GCF_019202785.1 Penaeus chinensis
GAGAGAGAGAGTGAGAGAACGAGAGAGAGAGGCAGCGTGACAGAGAGAGAGAGAGAGAGAGAGAGAGAGAGAGAGAGAGAGAGAGAGAGAGAGAGAGAGAGAGAGAGAGAGAGAGAGAGAGAGAGAGAGAGAGAGCGAGAGAGAGAGAGAGATAGAGAGAGCAAGAGAGAGAGAGAGAGAGAGAGAGAGAGAGAGAGAGAGAGAGAGAGAGAGAGAGAGAGAGAGAGAGAGAGAGAGAGAGAGAGAGAGAGAAAGAGAGAACGAGAGAGATAGAGACAGCGTGACAGAGAGAACGATAAAGATAGTCAGCGTCAGAGAGAGAGAGAGAGAGAGAGAGAGAGAGAGAGAGAGAGAGAGAGAGAGAGAGAGAGAGAGAGAGAGAGAGAGAGAGAGAGAGAGATAGAAAGAGAGAGAGAGATAGAGATAAAGAGAGAGAGAGGGGGAGATGAAGGTAGACAGATAAATATATACAGAGAGAGGGTGCGTGTAAGCCTGGGTAACTAAATAATAATCAAGGGAGAGATAGACATGCACACACACACACACACACACACACACACACACACACACACACACACACACACACACATACTCCCTCACTATATACTCATGGTAACCCTATTGCGGTTTTGCGTTCAGATGTTCTGTACTGAAAAAATATAGCACACTTTTTGTTTATTGAATCAGTGTTTTAGTGTTCGGTTCAGGCGAAAAATCGGCCCCTCCATTGGTTCGATAAGCTGTTACTAGATGGCGCAGCTACGTAGACCAGTCAAAAAGGTCTCAGCGAATTGGAAGAATTTTATTTGATACAGCTGCCATACATAGATTTTTAGAGCATGTAGAATATTCGCGTTTCAAGAAATATACAGCTATAATTGATACTTGCAGTGTTGAAAGAAGGGGGAAATGCCGCCTCAAAAAATATCCCAAAACAAAGTCAGTGATAGCTAATACTACATATTTGGTTATCACTTGTTTGAAGAAAACAAAAGATGAAATGGTTTACGAAGTTTCCAAAAATAGATAATAATACACTTGTTGATCATTTATGTTCTACAAATCACAGTCCTTTTTACAAACAGCGTAGGGTTTTCGCTTCATTCATAAAATTGCTATTTACTCTATGTTTACATCGAAGTGGCTGACAGATGTACAAAAGTGGGACCCAGCAAGTGCAATGAAATATAAATATAAATATATATAAAGAGAGAAAAAGAGAAATAAAGTACGTGTGCATACGTGCGTGCATAGATGTGCATGTACAGGATTTGCAGGGGACACTCAGGGGCGCGAAACAGACGCCCTGAGCAGCCCAGGGAGATGTAGGTGAAGGGAATGGCCGGCGCGGTCCAGTGGCCACCCTCGACCTCGCTTCTGGTAGGCTGATTTCCTTTCACAAAAGCGCGAGATAAGGGGAGCCTCCGCATTACCTCCCTTATTCGAAGCTGCAATGGAAGGATAACAGAATATGTTTGATTTAGTTATTTACGAGCGAGCGTCTCCCCTCTGGCTGATCCTGGAATAGCCGCGGGGGTCGAGTCACTGGCGCGGAAAGGGAGATTTTACCTTTACGTTTTTTCTCTCTCTCGTTGTAGTTAGATTTATGCGCATAATAATCATGGGTGTTTTGAGCGAAGGGATTGGGAACTGAGTCATCCATACGGAAATGGTGAAGTGAATTATTAGGGAGAGGGTGACAGGGCTGGTGGATGGAATTACGAGTTAGAAAAGACAGACGGTTTGTAAAGACCCTGGAAGATATTGCCAAGACACGTGTAAACAGAGAGAGGCATAAATCATGAGTGATACTGATATTGGCTCTTTGGCATGAATTTCATTATGACGATAATGCTGATGACAATGATGACAAGTAAACTGATACTTGGTGATGACGATAATGAAAATAATGATTATCAAGAAAATTAAAAAGAAAAAAAATTAAGATAAGGAAAATGATGGTACTGATGATAAGGAAAAGATGACGATGATGATGACAAGGAAAAGATGATGATGATAACAAGGAAAATTATGCTAATGATGATAAAGGCAATGATGGTGATGGTGAAGATGATAAGGAAAACGATTATAATGATAATAATAAAAAAAATATAATGATGTTAGGGAAATGTTGACGTCCATATGAAAACGTGAAAAAAACTGGGATTCATAGACCAAATAAATCACCGAAAAATGTCCGAATCACTGAACTGTTCTTTAAACATCTTCATAACTTCAAGGTTACGTAACATCGTATCTTCTTCCTATCATAACTATTTCGTTCTTCCTGCATGGTGCCGTAGAGGTCAAAACCCTATATACCGTATATAGAAAAACAGCCCTTTTGTTTCCACTGCCTGAGGACTAATATAATATGCATGTTAAGTCTACGCTGCTGCTTAGTGATGCTATTGTCATCACTGTCGTCATTATGATAATGATAATAGTGATAATAATAGCAATAATAATGATAATAATAATAATAGTAATAACAATGATA
>NC_061859.1:19413947-19421447 GCF_019202785.1 Penaeus chinensis
ATAATAGTTATAATTACGATAATGATAATAAAATGAGTGATAGTAAATAACAATAACAAAAAAATAACAATACTAATACTACTACTACTACTACTAATTATGATGAAGATAATGATAATGATGATAATAACAATAATGATGATGGTGATAGTAGTAGTAGTAGTAGTAATAGTAGTAGTAGTAATAATAATAATACCAATTGCCTTTCTCCCGAAACTGGAACATAATAGGATTTATTAGACAAAGCCTGTTAATCCTACTTAAAGCTATCACTGTACGATAAAGATTGTGGATGAATAGAGAATTTAAATAAACAAATCATATAATTGATACAAATAAGAAATGAATTGAATGAATGGATGATCTGTACCCAGTGCAATAACGGCGTAAGTATGTTTAGTTTTAATATGCTCTAATGCCAAATCTAATAATGATTGGATGAGTATGATGAAGGTGAGTTTAATTTTGAAAATTACATAAATAAAAACAATCCTAACTATGATTTTATAATCCTTACTGTAATTATTATCATTATGAATATTACGATCATAGCCATTGTTATAATTATTGTTATTATCATTATCATTGTTATCATCGTTATTGTTATAATTATTGTTATCATTATCATTATTGTTATCATTAACATTATTTCTATTATCACTGCGGATATCACCCTTGTAACTGTTGTTATTATCATTATTATTATTACCATTATAATGATAGTAATGATGATAATAATAATAATAACGATAATAGTAATGATGATGATGATAATGATGATAATAATAATAATAATAATAATAATAATAATTATTATTATTATCATTATTATCATCATTACTATTATTATTATTATCATTCTTATTATTATCATTATTATAATTATAATTATCATTATCATTATTATTATTAACATTGTTACCATTATCATTATTATTGTCGTTATTATCATTATAACCCTTAATTATAACTATTTAATTTGTTCTTTACTGCCTACTTCTCACTACAACTATACTATATGAAACCTCTCGAGGGTGTGTGTGTGGGGGGGGGGGAGATCGTTTATAAATCATTTAATAGTTTAAAACTTGTAGACTTCCTGTTACATTATTTGTCGGTACCTTTATCACTCGCCTTCTGCTCAGATTTTAGTTGTACTCTACATTAAAAATAATTAGGGAATTATTGATGAATACTATGAATAATTTGGAAGATTGTGCAGATATTGCTATTCTTACTCAGCAGATAAGTGAGGGTAGGGAAGGGGCTCTGGTTGCAAAGGGTTTGTGCAATCCTTCAAAGAGATATCAGTATTCTGGGACAGTGTGTGGGATAATGCTGGATGTCCCAACACTGGTCCGTTAGCGCATCTTAGACGTTACAGTAGCTCGAGATATCACTGGGCTATTAATAACGTGAACAAAGATTCAGAGAAGAAACTCTGAAAGAAAAACAAACGTAAATACTTTGTCAGGATTTCTAGAAGATTATCAGAAAAAAAATGAAAGGCGGCGTCAAAGTTCATCAGGAATGGTCGATGGATTTTGTACTAATCATAACAGCCAGCCAATTTCGTGAAATATTTTCTGACCCTTATTCCAGAGTGCCTGGCACCGAGTTAAATGATTCATTTGCAGGACAGATCATCTTGTTGAGGAAAGCCACCATGTGGGTCACTCTCCATCGCCCCCTTGTCATAGCGTGTCAGAAGCCATGGTAAGGTGACAAAACCTATGGCATCAGCATGGCACGGATAACCTGTTCTTGTTGCTTCGTCGGTCCATTAGTGCAATTATTTCCTGGCTCTAGCGGCACTGTTTAATGTATGTTATTAAACCAATCCCCCCAAATGCATTGAATTCCGCGACTGACTCTTCTAATTACCGTGCAATATCACTAAACTCAGTAACGAGTAAAATAATTGATTACATTATAATTTCCTTAATTAAAAACATATTTCCAATGTGCATATAAAGAAAAAAAAAATATTATGTTCATTCATGGTGAGTGAAACAATCCAGTGCTACCAGTCTCGAGGGTATAACGTGTACATGCTCCTACTTGATGCTACTAAAGCCTTTGATAGAGTCAGATACAGTAAATTGTTCAAACTTCTTCTGGAAAAAAATATCTGTCCACTCATAATTCGCCTCTTACTTAGCATGTACTTACTAAACACGGCTACTGTTAGCTGGAATGGCGCGGTCTCTCACGAGTTTGACCAAATTAATGGGGTAAGACAAAGTGGAATCATAAGCCTATTATTATTTTCTATCTATATTGACCCTCTAATTGTTACAATAAGTGATAGTGGGTTAGGAAGCCACCAACATGTTCTGCCATGAGGAATTTATTACAGATCTGTGAAGAGTACACTGTCGAGTATAACTTGTGATTCAACAATGCTAATAATTTTCGAGTCCAGCTTCCCCTTTGACAGAGTATTAAGATGTTTGGTAATGTTATAAAAAAATGTTAGAAGTGAAAAATAGCTTGGGCATTTGATGTCTTCCAGTGGATGCTTGTTGATATCGCCCCCATAATAAAGGACATGAAAGTGAGAACAAATGCAATCATTAATAACTTTTATGTCTGCAGTTGGGGCATGCATAATCAGTGCCTGTCAGTGTATGGGTGTCAGGGTGAAATCTTGAGTCTGTTGTCTTAAACTCTTAGGTTTGCCTCCTCGTATACATTCAGAATTTTTGCCCAGTGCCGTGAATTCGTTTCCCATTTGAAACATCATCGAGGAAATATATATATATATATATATATATATATATATATATTTTTTTTATATTTTTCATCATGGGTCTAATGCATTCGGTAGAGCAAATTACCATGTTTTTCTTGTTCGTCATAATTGGTAGCAAATGTTAATCATGTGTTGAATCATTCTGGTATCAAGTGTCACGAGTTGTTTGAGGTTAAAAAGAGAGTTAAAAACCCGAATGTGTATAGCAAATGACCCCGAGCCTTGGCAAGCAAATATAATCAAAAAAAATTACTGAGTGTAAAGGATGCTCAGCTACATTGTAACTTTATGCCAGACGAATTCAGACCCATATTAAATGAAGTGTGTAGACTCAATTAAGGCTACACTCTTACGACTTGATATATTAAGACTATTAAGACATAATTCTGTATTTCTTTTATATTGAACCATTTTTGCTTATGTATCCTATCGTTTATTCAATGTAACTTGATATCCTTTTTATCTGTATGTATGTGAAATTGTTATTTAGTGTACGAATAAAGATTTGGTTGATTGATTGATTATTATTATCATTATTATTGTTGTTTTTATTACTATTATTATCATCAGCATCATTATCATTATTATTATTGTTAATAACAATAATAATAATAATAATAAGAGTAATGATAATGATAGTAATAATAATATAATTATTATCATTATCCTTATCATTATTATCATTATAAGTATTAGTTATTATTATTATTGTTATTATTATTATTATTATCATTATTATTTATAATATTATCATTGTATTAGTATCATTATTATTATTATTATTATTATTGTATTTTTTCTTAATCTTATTATTGTTATCATGATTACCATTAATATTATCATTATTATCATTATTGTCCTTATTATTATTGTTATTATTATTATTATTATTATTATTATTATTATTATTATTATCATTATATTTATCATTGTTATTATTGTTGTCATCATAATCACTACTATCATTATCATTATCACCATCATCATATTTCCTCTGTTGGGAGCAAGGTGCAACATACACGTTGTCGGAGTGCATAAGCTTACCTTCGTCCTGAAAGGCTATTTGTAACATGTTGGGAAACTGAAACTTTGTTGAGGCAACAGGTACCTGGAATATTAGAGGTCCTGGAAGGCCTAGTATAGCACTAGCTATGTAATCTAACCCGGGAGATACACCAGAAACCAGCCAGCCCTCTCAACCTCTCTATTCATAACATGTGAACACAAGAACAGGCTAATTAAAAAGCCGAGATGCTGATGTCTGCGTGTAACAAGAGGAAATGAGGGAGGGAAAGGGGCGTTACTTGAGAAATAAAGCGTGTATTATTGCGAATCGAACAACAATCGACACATGTAGGCAAGGTGTGAATGAGAATGGGTAAGTTTACAAAGCGAGAGATTGATTAACGCGTTTGATTTAATTAAGGAATTCATAGAAACGGTTCAATTCCATTTCGTTTTTTATGTTGTCAATTTTCCTTTATGCTCTTTATTGCAGTTGTCACAGTTGATGAATTGCAATGCAAAAATAAAACGACCATAAAAGACTGATACAAACGTAAGCATATCAGCGAAAGCGATCAACGGCGGAGTTCAAAGAGAGCAATGGTCTGGCAAATCGCAAGGCTCATTGGAGGGAGAAATATGCTTCAGATACAAACGCAGATATGATAAGTGGATCTGGTGCTGCTGTAACAGACGAGGACAAGCATGCTTATCCATGACATATGTATGCATAATGATATTTGTAATAATAACAATAATATTAATGATCATCATAATGATAATAATAATAAAAACAATGATAATAGTAATAATAAACACCAATTATGATAATTATAATAACAATAATAATGACAGTAATATTAACAACAATAATAATGATAATAATAATGATGATAATGTGATAACAATAATAATATTAATAATAAGAGTAATAATAATGATAATAATAATAATAATAGTACTAATAATGATAATAATAATAATAACAATAATAATGATAATAATAATAATAATAATAATAATGATAATAGTAAGATAGTAATAATAATTAACAATAATAAAAAACAACAACTATAATAATAATAATAATAATAATAATAATAATAATAATAATAATAATAATAATAATAATAACAATAATAATAATGATAATATTGATAATGATAATAATAACGACGACCAAGATTTTTTTGATTTTTTCAAAAATTATTGGGACGTCATCAGTTTAAAGAGACCGTAGAATCTAAATTAAAGAAAGAAGAACTGAATGGAATAACCACCAAGAGGAACAGGCATTTCCAACTACAGAATGCAAACACAGAGCCTTGCAATCGGGACTAGCCAAGCCATGCAAAGAGAGTAGGAAGTGGAAGTCACTGTAAAAAAAAAAAAAAAAAAAAAAAAAATAATAATTTAAGTATAGAGTGACTGGCATAGCAAGAAAAGAAGGAAAGGAAGAGAAAAATAGACATAGCTATAACATCTACTTCAAGAAAGCGCATACCTTGGTGGGTTGATGCAGAACTTGTCAGAAGTAAAATCAAAGGTTTTGGAGGCGACAGAAGACCCGACGACCAGCTGGGAGAGACATTTACGCAAGCACAGGTAACGAAGCAGAGTGCGTGAAATGGAGAGTCAAGGAGAGATGTAGCCGGGGATGGGAAGAATTCGGTGCAGGGCTTGACAGGATGCAAGAAAAGCTACAAAAAGGAGAAGAACTAGAGGGAAATCCAGGCAAGTCCTACGCTGTGGCTGATAAACCTGATGAACAAACGAGTGAAGGTAGCCGGAGGGGGTATTTCGGCGAGTGGCTCGGTGCAGGAGACGAAACTGAAGATAACCTGAGTGATGAGGTGGAGGATCGGGAAAGGGACGGAGAGCATAGACCACTTACTTCGAAAGAATTTAGGCTCGTCATACCGCCTCCCCCCTCAAAAAAAAAAAAAAAAAAAAAAAAAAAAATATATATATATGTAAATCAATCAATAAAAAGAAGAGAAAAGTAAAAAGAAAATAATTTATTTGAATCGAAATAACCTATGTCCAACCCTCAAGGAAAGGAACAGAACCAAGTGTGGAAATGGCAGAGGTATCTTTACTATCTCACACTAGTAAACTATATGAAGCCTCCTTGAGCACACAGTGAAAGTTTTAGTAGAGTTTTGCAACTCTACTAAAGAAGAAGCACCAGTGACGAGTTCTTTGCACTTAAGATGCTTTTAAATGGGTGCGCAAAAATAAGAAAGCTTTCGACAAAATTCATAGAAACGAGCTGTTAAAATGAATTGGTTGCCAGAAGTATGCAAAATAAGTAGTACCAAGTTAAGGTACCAAGTTTAGGTTAATCATTTAATTTCTATCCCCCGAAACAATTCCTGTGTATGTCCATGCTAAATGCATCCAAAATAACCTAGAAATAATAAAAATGTTTCTCTACTATAACGCCCATTTAAAGGGATTTAAAGGGACAGGGGTGCAACCCACAAGCGCGCCATCGGCTTATAAGACACGCTATATATGGGCTTTTATGCTTTGATTTGAGTTGTTTCTGCGCTGTAAAATGTCCACAGAGGGTGAAGATGGCAACACCGATTTTCTGGAGCGTCCTGGCAACTCTTACTTCTGAATAAACGAATTTAAGACGAACGAAATAATGTAGCATACTTTCCACACACGCAAATGGTTGTCTAAGGAGACGGTATAGCCTTGGTTGCAGGAAATACTTGCAGAATGACGGAAATGATGCCAAACAGGTGCAAAGATTAATTATTTAATTCCTCATCACCCTTGTTCTTTTCCTTCTTCTCTTATGTTTTTTTTCCGTTTTCTTATTACTATTATTCTTAGTATTATATTTAGTATCATCAATATTATTATTATTATTATTATTATTATTATCAATATTATTATTATCTTATTATTATTACAATTATCATTAGTAATAATGATCATGATAATAATAATAATAATAGTAATAATAATGATAATAACATTATTATTGTTCTTGTTGATGATGTTATTGTTTAACCGGTTTCGATTACATCTTCTATTTCTGGCGAAGTTATATTGGAAACCTCTTAAATACACCTCATATATTGTGAAGATATTCATAATTATTCATACCTTTTCTGCTATTATTATCATTACTATTGTCCTTGTCCTTATTGTTATTATTGTTATTTTTATTATCATAATCATTATTATTGTTATTATTATTATCATAATCATTACTATTGTTATTGTTATTATCATAATCATTATTATAGTTATTATTACTATTATTGGCATCAATATCATTAGTTATTATTATTTTTTAAATTATCATCATCATGATTATCATTATTAATATCATTATAATTACTATTGTTATTATCACCATCATAATTGTATTATCATTAACATTTTTGTTGTTATTATCATTATCATTATAATAATCTTTTCATTATTCTTGTTGATATTATTATCAATAAAATTTCTATTTCATTCGAATTATTAACGATATTATCATAAACATTTTTCATAGTGAATTATTTAATCGATAAATTCTTGACGATTTTTCTTTTACTGCTAATTAAATAGTTATTTTTGCTTTACGTCATTGTTCCCGTGGTCAGCATTAACGTCATATCATTCTCACTCTCACCATCCGAGCCACCAGTCATGTCCGCAAATCCACAGTCTTTTACCTTCTTTATTAATCACAACGCCAATCAGGATCGCCCCCCCCCCCCCCATCCCGT
>NC_061859.1:19426447-19428947 GCF_019202785.1 Penaeus chinensis
ACAAAAACACTCGTATTAGGATGCACATCGAAGCTCTCACGGAACACAACCCTTATTTACTCGAGCATGACAAGGTTGGGGATGCAAGGCTCCACTCCCTGTTAGCTCTTTCCGGGAAACAGAGAGGTAAAGGGAGGGAGGAGGGAGAAGAAAGTAGAATGTATAAGACGAGGAAGAAAAGTAGGAGGGAGAGGGGAGAGAAGTGAGGAAAATAGAAAAGCAGGAGGGAGAGAAGTGAGGGAAAAAGAAGAGTGAAATGGAAACAGGAAAAGAAACGGGAGAAGGAAAGGGAGGAAGAGAGGAGGAAAGAGACAAGGATGTGGAGGAAAGAGGAAGAAGGGAGAGGCGTGAGAATAAGGGCGTTTTAGTGCTTTACAATCCCAGAGGCAACACAGACGCCGCGGGCGCCTTGGCACGCGCGATCGCGGATATTGGATGTTTACGGACCAATTCTGATGCTAATGACGAGTCTCCAGCGTGACGCGGGCGGCGCGGCGGCCGGGCGGGCGGCGAAAACTTTGCCTTCCGTTCCTCGTCGGAAGCCCCGGCGCGAAGAGGCCCTTGGGGAGGGCGAGGGGGCGTGGGGGCCGGAGGACGAAGGGGGAGTGAAGGCGTCCGAAGAATAAAGCGCTGGAGAAGCGAAAGAGTGCAGTAAACAAACGGCTGATAAACTGGGGAGTAAGCAGTGAGGCTCGTTAACAAACTGAAACGAACAACAGTCCACACAAACGAACAAACCTTTAGACATGTAAACACACACACATAAAAAAGGACACAAACAGTCAAACCAAAGAGAAGAGAAGAAAAGAGAGAGAGCCAGCGTGTCCTCGAGTAAGAAGTCTCTAATTGTGTTCCCGCCGACGTTGTGAATTCTTGATCCTTCCGGCCGGCTGAGTCTTCCCTTGCGCCGCCTTGTCTCCCTTCCTTGACCTTCCTGCCCTTGGCTCTTTTGTTCCTTTCTCTCGTTCCTTCATTCTCCCACTTCTTGACCCTTTTATTCCTTCTCTTACATTCCTTGATTCTTTCGGTCCTTGATTTGACCTCTTTATCCCTTTCTTTTTCATTCCTTGATTCTTTCATTCCTCGTTCCGACCTTTTCTTCCCTCTCTTACATTCCTTGATTCTCTCGTTCCTTGATTCTCCCATTTCTTGGTCTTTTTCTTCCTTCTCTTTAATTAGCTGACCCTTTATTCCTTGAACATTTCCTTCCCTCTCTTTCATTCCTTGACCCTTTCATCCCTTAACCCCGGTCCTTCGAGGCGCAGAGGGGTTGATCTAGAAGCAACAATCAACAGACAGCCTCTTACGCCAAGAGTAACCATTGCAACAAATGGAATTGAACTAAATTGTAGTCATAATTAAATATTTTATCCCTTGACCCTTTCCTCCCTTGACCCTTTCCTCCCTTGACCCTTTCCTCCCTTGACCCTTTCCTCCCTTGACCCTTTCCTCCCTTGACCCTTTCCTCTCTTGACCCTTTCCTTCCTTGACCCTTTCCTTCCTTGACCCTTTCCTCCCTTGACCCTTTCCTTCCTTGACCCTTTCCTCTCCTTGACCCTTTCCTCCCTTGACCCTTTCCTCCCTTGACCCTTTCCTCCCTTGACCCTTTCCTCCTTGACCCTTTCCTTCCTTGACCCTTTCCTCCCTTGACCCTTTCCTCCCTTGACCCTTTCCTCCCTTGACCCTTTCCTCCCTTGACCCTTTCCTCCCTTGACCCTTTCCTCCCTTGACCCTTTCCTCCTTGACCCTTTCCTCCCTTGACCCTTTCCTCCCTTGACCCTTTCCTCCCTTGACCCTTTCCTCCCTCGACCCTTTCCTCCTTGACCCTTTCCTCCCTTGACCCTTTCCTTCCTTGACCCTTTCCTCCCTTGACCCTTTCCTCCCTTGACCCTTTCCTCCCTTGACCCTTTCCTCCCTTGACCCTTTCCTCCTTGACCCTTTCCTCCTTGACCCTTTCCTCCCTTGACCCTTTCCTCCCTTGACCCTTTCCTCCCTTGACCCTTTCCTCCCTTGACCCTTTCCTCCTTGACCCTTTCCTCCTTGACCCTTTCCTCCTTGACCCTTTCCTTCCTTGACCCTTTCCTCCCTTGACCCTTTCCTCCTTGACCCTTTCCTCCTTGACCCTTTCCTCCCTTGACCCTTTCCTCCCTTGACCCTTTCCTCCTTGACCCTTTCCTCCTTGACCCTTTCCTCCTTGACCCTTTCCTCCCTTGACCCTTTCCTCCCTTGACCCTTTCCTCCTTGACCCTTTCCTCCCTTGACCCTTTCCTCCCTTGACCCTTTCCTCCCTTGACCCTTTCCCTCCTTGACCCTTTCCTCCCTTGCCCCTTTCCTCCCTTGACCCTTTCCTCCTTGACCCTTTCCTCCCTTGACCCTTTCCTCCTTGACCCTTTCCTCCCTTGACCCTTTCCTCCTTGACCCTTTCCTCCTTGACCCTTTCCTCCCTTGACCCTTTCCTCCTTGACCCTTTCCTTCCTTGACCCTTTCCTTCCTTGACCCT
>NC_061859.1:19441447-19443947 GCF_019202785.1 Penaeus chinensis
CCCCTCGTGTCACCTCCACCCCTTACTCATCCTCCACTTTCTCCTCCGCCTCCTTTCTTGCTCGTCCCGAGCAATCTCCTTCCGTCCTCCACCCTCCTCCTCCTCCTTTTCTTCCTCCTTCATCCTCCCTCTCCACCTGTTCCCTCGTCACCTCCGCCTCATACTCATCCTCCTTCCTCCTTTTCTTCCTCCTCCCAACCCTCCTCCCTCCGTTCTCCATCCTGCTCCTCTTCCTCCTCCATCCTCCCTCTCTTCCTCCTGCTCCCTCTTGTCACCCCGCGCCCATTCTTCCCCCCGCCCCTTCCCTCCATAACCCTGTGTTATACAGCCGTGATTTTGGCACTCGACTCCCACATGACAGACAGTCGCCTCTGGGGATGCTGCGGAGGACATCCGGCTCAGATGAACGAGATGCTGAGTCTACCAGGATGACGGGAGGAGGCTGGGAAGAGGGTGGGGATGGGGGGGTTGGGGGCTGAGAGGAATGGAGAAGAGTGGGAGGAGAGAGCGGAGGGAGACGGGGAGAGTGAGTGAGTGGCTGAGTGGGAGAAAAAGAAGGTGAGTGAGTGTGTGTGTTCGTGTGTGTCTGAGAGAAAGAGAAAGAGAGAGAGAGAGAGAGAGAGAGAGAGAGAGAGAGAGAGAGAGAGAGAGAGAGAGAGAGAGAGAGAGAGAGACAGAGAGAGAGAGAGAGAGAGAGAGAGAGAGAGAGAGAGAGAGGGGAGAGAGAGAGAGAGAGAGGGGGGAGAGAGGAGAGAGAGAGAGAGGGAGGAGAGAGGAGAGCGAGAGAGAGAGAGAAAGAGAGAGAGAGAGAGAGAGAGAGAGAGAGAGAGAGAGAGAGAGAGAGAGAGAGAGAGAGAGAGAGAGAGAGAGGAGAGAGAGAGAGAGAGAGAGAGAAGAGGGGGGGGAAGAGAGAGAAGAGAGAAGAAGAAGAGAAATTTTAGAAAAAGAGAGAGAAAGAGATAGAAGAAGAGAAGAAGAAAAGAAAGAAAGATAAAAAAGAGAGGAGGGGATAGAGAATTGGGGGGGGGGGGAAATAGGGGGGGAGGTAAGATAAAATTAATATAGAAATTTTTGTTAATAACACAAAAAAACAAAAAAAAAAAAAAAAAAGAAGAAAAACCCCCCTAACCCCCCCCCCACCAAAAGGACGAAGAATGATTCAATATTAAAATGACCTCTCTTAAAACCCCAAAATACAACATATAACCCCCCCCCAACCCCCCACCCCCCCCCCCCCACACACCCCCCCACCCCCACACCCCCCCCACCCCCCCCACACACAACACACACACACACACCAAAAAAAAAATATAAGTGTGGTAATGATGATACAAAAAAAAGTGATATAATAAATAATTTAAAAAATCCCCCAATAAAATTACACTATACCAAAAATTATCAATATCATTAAAAAAAAAAATAATAACCACCCAAAAACAAACCCACCCCTCCCACCCCACCCCCCCCCCCCCAAAAACACCCACACACACCCCCCCAACCCAACACACCTATATATATCTCAACACACCACACACACAAACATTGTATGATATATTTGAACAGAAGGAGAGGGTATAAACATATAGTATATACGTAAAAAAATTCACTGAATAAAAACACACACACACACACACCACACACATAACATATATAAAAAAATAAATATATATATATATATATATTAATATATAAATATGTGTAGCCCTGTTATAATCACATACTTCATATCAGCATCTGGTATATCGTATATTTGGTATATCATTAAATTCTGTAACAATACGGAGAGGCCCGTATGGTATGAATTCATCTTCTATGTCACGACCGCTGGGAAGGCGTCAGCGAGTACCTACAATATATATATACATATGTGTGTGTGTGTGTGTGTGTGTGTGTGTGTGTGTGTGTGTGTGTGTGTGTGTGTGTGTGTGTGTGTATGTGTGTGTGTGTGTGTGTGTGTGTGTGTGTGTGTGTTTGTCTTTAGATACATACATACATAAATACATAAATGCATACATACATACGTACATACATACATACATACATATATACATACGTACATGTATATATACATGCATGCATACATACATACATACATACATACATACATACATACATACATACGCACATACATACATAAATACATAAATATATATGAGTATGTGTTTATGTACATACATATATATATATATGTATGTATTTATGTATGTATGTATGTATGTGCGTATGTATTTATGTATGTATGGATGTATGTATGTATGTATGTATGTATGTATGTATGTATGTATGTATGTATGTATGTATGTATGTATGTATGTATGTATCTATAAACATATGTGTGTGTGTGTGTGTGTGTGTGTGTGTGTGTTGTGTGTGTGTGTGTGTGTGTGTGTGTGTACACCAGTCATATAGAAAAAAGAAGTTGACAAATATCCACGTAAATTAATATTTAAAAAAATAAGAAGGATTTGATAAAGCTCTACATTTTTAAAGGCTGAAGCAA
>NC_061859.1:19451447-19453947 GCF_019202785.1 Penaeus chinensis
TATTAAGCTGGTTCGTGATATCGCTGTACTGTCATTCTGTAGGATTTATCATTGACCTGATTAATGTTTCTTTACTTGTGTTTTTGTTTTATATGGTGATATTTTAATGCGTGGATGTAGTGATGTCGAGAATTCATTTGATTCTCGTTCGTTTTGCGAAGTTCACCGTACTGCAAGCACTGTAAGAGCTTTATCGGTATTTGTTTAAGAATATCTGATTCATGAGCTTTGGTATCATGTGTTGTCACGACGATATGTTATGCACAAAAGCCGAATTGATTTCTGGTATTAATTGGTAATCTGAATATCTACCAAACGTAAGATTAATAAGGAAATTATCCTACTTGACATGTCCCTTTTGTAAAATCTAAATAGAGAAAGAACCCTTTTCTTCAAAATTAACGTCTGTCATCTGTCCCGGGGAAGTGAAACCCTGGCTCCAGTTTCTACCGTGACCTCTGACCTTTTTTAAATGCATAATCGAATGGTCGAGCAAATGCAGGTTCGGATTTACATCTCCCGTTATCTGCATTACTGGAATAACAGTCATGAATTAATGAACCTGGAATCTCCGTTTCGTCTCTCTGTTATGAACTCACTTTCCTCGATGTGCTAATCAAAGAGGGATCCTAACTGAATATTGTAAGCGTTTGGAATTCGCTATGGCATTTCTTCAATTTTGATAATGTAATGTAAATGGTACTCGATCAGAGTGTCTAATTTTTGTTTCACAGAAATTTATGTAAGTTTAAGGATTATCTTCTCTCATTTTTGATAAAAATGTGAGTGACTGAAGGCGGCTGACTCTGGCGACGAAGTCATGGAAGAGATACGGCTTAATGGGAATCTGTATATATATATATGTATGTATGTATAAATATATATATGCATATACATACATATATATGTATACATATATGTATATATATGTATACATATATACACATACACACACACACACACACACACACACACACACACACACACACACACACATATATATATATACATATATATATATATACACACACACACATATATACATATATATGTATGTATATGTATTTATATATACACATATTTTTTCCAAGAGCCATTTATTCCACTGCAGAACATAGGCCTCTCTCAATTCCATACTGAGAGGTTATTTGGCAGTCTCATCCTTGCCTGATAAGATGCCCTTCCTAACCAACCGCGGTTCGACGCACTTAACACCTGTGCCACGGAGGCGACTGCCGCGACGGGGAATTGAACTCGGGAACATAAGGGTCGGAGTCCAGTGCTCTAACCACTCCTACACTCCTGATTGTGCGTGTATATATGTGTGTGTGTACATGTGTGTGTTTGCATGTGTGTGTACGTATATATGTATGGACATACGTACACAAATCCATCCGCCACGAACATGACACAGATTCCTGTTGACTAATCCCGGCTGATGCGTTCGTGCTCGGGCCGGACGCGCGACGAGACCGGTCGTGATCGGGATTTGATAAAGGTGATTAAGACGAAGGCACAAATGGGGGTAGGGGGAGAGGGGGTGGGATGGGGTGGGGGGAATAGGAGGAAAGGGGGTGGGAAGGGGTGTGGGAAGTAGGGGGAAAGTGGGTAAAGGAGGAGGAGGGGGGTGTAGAAAGAAGGGGAGTGGGAAGCGGTGGGGAGGAGGGGGGTGTAGGAGGAAAGGGGTTGGGAAGGGGCAGGGAGATATCGGAGGAAAGGGGGGGGGGAGGAGGAGGGGGGGAAGGAGGGGGGGAGTAGGAAGAAAGGGGGTGGGGGGAGGAGAGGGGAGTAGGAAGAAAGGGGGTGGGGAGGAGGAGAGGGGAGGAGGAAGAAAGGGGGTGGTTGGGAGGGGTCTGGGATGTAAGAGGAAACGAATGGGAAGGAGGGGAGAGATATAGGAGGAAAGGGGGGGGGGGAGGGAAAGGAGGAGGGTGTAGGAAGAAAGGGGGTGGGAAGGGGTAGGGGGCGTAGAGACATGAACAAACAACAGCGAAAGCACGAGCGAGAGGGAGAGTGACACGAACGCCTCTGCTGTGCTTGTGTGCACATTGCTTGTGTGCATAAGCAAGGATTTGACGACGATGAAGAAATAGGATTGTGAGAGCAATGCAATCCATTAGATGTGTATATGCATTGCTCGATGTTAATGTCAGTACTAATGGCATAGGTGTTAATACGTCCTAATGCCACAGTAACAAGTTCTGATCGTATTAAATTTTTGTGATTAAACTAAATCTGAGCGAGTGACCTTTATGACGGCCATCTATCCTCCCAGGCCATTACCACTTTTTCTTGCGTTAAGTGTTTTGCTTTTGTCAGCCAGTTTCTTGATTTTACCATTATTCTTTTTTTTCTTATAACTAACACTTTGGTAATAACAGGTCCATTACTTCCGACGAGAAGCAACAAGCACCGGAATAATTGATAACAGGACTTTTGTTTTGAATAATTTCACAGCGCTTCCTCTGCGTAGCCACAGATTAATAATATGATAAAGTCA
>NC_061859.1:19461447-19463947 GCF_019202785.1 Penaeus chinensis
AGAGAGAGAGAGAGAGAGAGAGAGAGAGAGAGAGAGAGAGAGAGAGAGAGAGAGAGAGAGAGAGAGAGAGAGAGAGAGAAAGAGAGAGAGAGAGAGAAAGAAAGAGAGAGAGACAGAAAGAGAGAGAGAGAAAGAGGAGAGAGAGAATGAGGAGAGAGAGAAAGAGGAGAGAGAGAAAGAGAGAGAGAGACAGAGACAGACAGAGAGAGAGAGAGAGAGAAAGAGAGAGAGAGAGAGAGAGAGAGAGAGAGAGAGAGAGAGAGAGAGAGAGAGAGACAGAGACAGAGAGAGAGAGAGAGAGAAAGAGAGAGAGAGAGAGAGAGAGAGAGAGAGAGAGAGAGAGAGAGAGAGAGAGAGAGAGAGAGAGAGAGAGAGACAGAGAGAGAGAGAGAGAGAGAGAGAGAGAAAGAGGAAAGAGAGAGAAAGAGAGAGAGAGAGAGAGAGAGAGAGAGAGAGAGAGAGAGAGAGAGAGAGAGAGAGAAAGAGAGATAAAGAGATAGATAGATAGATAGATAGATAGATAGATAGATAGATAGAGAGAGAGAGAGAGAGAGAGAGGAATGAATAATAAATTAATAGATTGATACATAGAGATGAACAAAGAAAGAGAAATATATATATATATATATATATATATATATATATAGATAGATAGATAGATAGGTAGATAGATGGATGGACAGAGAGGTGGGGGGCAAAGGAGAGAGGGAACGACCATTCCACGGAGTGATGCACTGAAATTCAAGCGCGCGTGCATGCTGCAGAAGAATGACCTATCGCTGCATCTAAGCCGAGGGGCCTTCCCCTGGAGGACGGAAGGGCTACTTTACCCTCAAGGGGCACGATGGAGCTATCACTTAAAGGGGAAGGAAGCTACTCGCCGAGCAGAGGCGAGTGGCCGGCGAGGGGCGAGGGCAGGCGAGGGGACGTCGACTCGCTTCCACACAGAGCATCGAGCTTCTCCGGGAGCCTCCACTCGCGGGTCCCTCTGCCTTTATGGAGGAATAAAACGAGTGTTATCTTTACACCTCGCGGGATCAGCTCTGTCCTGGAGTTGCCCATTCTTCGGAGGACGCATCTCGGGCGCGATAAAGCATCACAGAGCGGTTCAAGTACAGCATAACCGGCTTAAAGCGTCTCCTTTGCGTTCCCTCGCCCCCTCGCCCCCTCGCCCTCACCCCCTCGCCCTCGCGTCCCTCCTCATCCATCCATCAAAGCTCCCAATCTAACGCGGCTTTTATTGCCTTTGTAATTTACAACTCTGGCCGACACTGCGATTCCCTGTCTCTCATTCGTGCGCGACGACCAAAGCTCATATAATTAATAGCACCTCATTATGACGATATCTTTAAGGCCGCCCCGCTGGAGCTTCAAAAATTACGTCGATTAAACGGCCGGTGCTAAAAACTCTCCTCATGGCCTATAAAGGAGGGGAGGCATTTCGAGCTGAGGGGGTAATGAAGCATCATATCTTAACTCATGCCTCGCCGCACGACCAGGGGTTGCGGGGTGCCAGGCATCAAGGCATGGTTATTTGCTCCTTGAGGTCATTGATAGGGGATCTTCTACGCGAGATTAGACTTTATCGACCATTTCTTCGAATGCTTGGATACGCAAAGGCGAGACGCGCTCTTATGAGAATCGATAAACATACTCCGAGCAGCCATACATAAAAACAGCCGTAAACATACAGCAGGATACCATACAGACATCTCATTCCCTACAGGTATATAACGGATATCGATTTTTTTGCGCAGATATGGCCTGAGGGTTATGGACGATGCGCGAGCTGGGATGCATACTAAAGAAGATGTTGATATCTATACAGAACATTAAATCGCCCGTAACTCCGTATTTGCCAAAGTCCGTAAAAATAATGATGATAACAACAGTGGCAGTGATGAGTTGTGAAAAAGTTACGATATGCTAATAATGAATAAATATTGTTATTCTCCGTACGAAAGTGTAGGTATTCACATTTGCAATATTAATAATAGCCTTATCCAGAAAGTGGTCTTCCTCACTTGTGTAAAAAATACAGGCCAATAGCTTTTATCGTCAAGTTCTGTGTCTACATAATTAGTTGTTCCTTCCTCCCTTTGCCTATAATGGTATACCTTACAAGCTATAGTAACATATATCTCTCAAGAATCATATTTTGAGTTGTGGTTCAGTGTGGAATGGTTCGAGTCCTACTGCGGTCCAAGGATAGAAAGGGCATCCACGCGGGGTCACGGCCTCTGCCTACCTCATATAAAAGTCCTTCGCAGGCCACGTCCTAGTCCTTGTGAGAGAGCGAGGGCAGGAAAACTGATCACCGTTCTTACCATCAATCATTTCTTTTTGGTTTTATTTTTTGTCACCGTAAGATGGTAAGATTTTCCTTGTTGAATTTTTTATCAAGGAATTTTACGTGAGATTCAAATGCAATTACCTTTGTAAGAGTGGATATCTGTGTTCCCTTGGTACGATAATAATGGCCTTTGATTTTTATTAAGTG
>NC_061859.1:19468947-19476447 GCF_019202785.1 Penaeus chinensis
TATTATTATCAGTCAAAGTATGATTTTTCTATTGATATCGGTACTGCAGTGGTTATTATCAATACTATTGTTTTTTTCTGTTATCGATAAAACTGTCATTTTTATTACCATCTTTTGTGATTACTGTTTTCATCTATTTCATCGACTTTTCATCAGGTTGTCTTAGACTCCAGGCTGTCCATATCATATTATATGGCCAGTGACCTTACAAAAGTTCTCATGTAATTTTTATACAAAGGAGCCCTTTTATGCTCACTTCGATCTCCCTTACACGATCCCATATACCCAGCGCATGATTCCTGCATGGGCGGCTCGTCTATGATCTCATCTCCAACTTTGCATGACCTCCCTCACAACTGCACTGATCATTTCCTCACCAATTCACGAGGCTTATAACTTCCCTACCTTAATGACGTCATCTGAACTTCATATAATTTATTCTTATTTTTCTCTGTCCGTGATGACCTCGCTGATTCCCATTCGGCGTTCTGCATGACTGTCTTTAACGAGCGAAAGCTAATGTTGATCGATCCACTTCTTAATTCAATGCTCATGTCAGTCACTTAGGGATCATGGCGACATCTAGTGAAAGTCTATGAATTATGCAGAGAGAGGGATGAGTTATTAATCACTTCGCCACTTTGGTCATCGGTTATGGCTCAAAGTCGCATGGCTCAGCGTCGCATGGCTTGCATAATTCATTTTCTTCTGCGGAATTATTCATCTTTGTTCGTATCTTGCCTCAGTCAAGCCCAAGTTATACTGTGGATACGTATTTGCAAGCCCCCTCTCTTCCTTGCTAGTGATTTATGCCTGGCCTGTTTTCAATTTTCCTTCTCTTTTTTTTCATGTGACCCCTCAAACCGTCTGACCCTTGACCTCCTGGTTCTTGATGCGATGAACCCTTTCACCCTGAGTCTTCATCCTTAGCACATCTTTTACCCTTGTCTCCTGACCCCTTGGACACCCTTAACCTTGAACCTCTGACTCATGACCCATCATGCCTGTCTCCCATTAACCTGAACTCTTCATCCTTCACCATCAACCCCTGACCTTTGACCCATTTCCTCCTCCAACATGATTTTCCATTCCCAAAACCACGTGTCTAGTTTCACCCTTGACCTTTGAACCTTGATCCCTGACACCATCCCTGACTCCCATAACACCTGACCGCTGACCCACCCTTGTCCCCTGACCCCTCTTCACCCTATTCCTGGTAAAAAGACATCTTGGAAGATTCACCGTTTTCCTTTTAGCCAAGACGTAATTAAGTTTCCTGGCAGGTTCCTTACCTCCTCATTGGCTTTCTGGCGCCCCATCATGGCTTTAATTTCTGGCCTGGTCTCGCCTCCCCCCCACACACACATATCCCTCTCTCTCTCTCTCTCTCTCTCTCTCTCTCTCCCCTCTTCGCTTCCTCCGGAAAGAGGAAAAAAACCCAGGAAAGAAGGAAAGGAAGAGATTTTGAAAGAAGACGAAATATGCGGATTGGCGAGACTTTGATGTCCACGCGTGTGTGTCTTCTGTTATGCTCGTCCTTTGTGATTTGACTTCGGGAAAAGTCTTTTTACTCCTTCCTAAATATACACATAGACCCCATTTCTTCGCGCCGCATTTCACGCTGGTATTCTACTAATAAATCCAAAAGCGGGGTGATTTGCTCCTGGCGCGGGGAGGAATGCGAGGGCCGCCGGCTGAGGAGACGTCGGGGATGAGAAATAGTTGAGAATCCTCCAAGCTCCTTTTTCATCCTCGCCGATTGCATATCCGCGGGAAAGGATTGCGTTCTCTTTACGGATCTCGGGCCTCACCTCGTTTATTCATTATTGCGCTTTCCTTTCGTTTCGGTTTTTTTCCTGGAGTTTGAAGAGAGGATAAGATTTTATTTTGCTTTTTTAAACCGCAATTCATACACACATATATATTATGCACACAGAAACACAGACTGCGCGCGCGCGTGTGTGTGTGTGTGTGCTTGTGTGTATGTGTATGTGCTTGTGTGTGTGTGTGTGTGTGTGTGTGTGTGTGTGTGTGTGTGTGTGTGTGTGTGTGTGTATGTGCTTGTGTGTGTGTTTGTGTGTGTGTGTGTGTGTTTGCTTGTGTGTATGTGCTTGTGTGTGTGTGTGTGTGTGTGTGTGTGTGTGTGTGTGTGTGTGTGTGTGTGTGTGTGTGTGTGTGTGCTTGTGTGTGTGTTTGTGTGTGTGTGTGTGTGTGTGTTTGCTTGTGTGTATGTGCTTGTGTGTGTGTGTGTGTGTGTGTGTGTGTGTGTGTGTGTGTGTGTGTGTGTGTGTGTGTGTGTGTATGTGTGTATGTGTGTGTGTGTGTGAGTGTGTAACAGCCAGATCAAAATTTTACCTGAAATGTTTCAGCATATATATTGAAGAATGTAAGTAGATTTTCTCTCTCTCTCTCTTTCTCTCTCTGACACACACACACACACACACACATACAGACAAACACATATCTGCATACATACATACATATATATATATATATATATATATATATATATATATATATATATATATATATATATATGCACATACACACATATGTATGTATGCATGTATGTATGTATGTATACATATGCATATGCTTTCATTTGTGCATAAACATTAAAACGAATTTTCGTGACACTTAATAATCTTGTCACTGGATTAGTTACAGGCAATAAGTTATGGTAATCAATAGAAATCACAATGACTAAAAAGATCGTATAGTATCAATAACGAATAAAATAATGATATAATGGTAATCACGTGGAGGCTACAGTAATAATACTAGTTATGTTCTCACAGACAAATCACTAAGCGCAGGAAGTTTTGACCTAAAAGAGCATTTTAGTAAGTAATTTTGGTTTACAATTCACGGGAAAAAATGTCCGTTGTCTTCACTCTATCCAGCATTTGCTAGCATTGTACAAAAAATTCTTTGAGGATATGAATTAAATAGATTGCTCGTTGACAGAAAAAAATATATGTTACGAGGTGGCAAATGTATTAGAAGTAGATCCAGAAAAAGATCATTCATATTCATAGTGTGAGGGCCTATATCTCTGGCCCTTTTTCTTAGAAAGGCGAAGATGCACGCAGGAGATTGGCGATGACTGCCTAGAAGGGAGCGGCCGGGTTAAAGGGGAAACCGTTAGTACTGGTTGTATTGAGATGAAAGGATCATGAGAGATCAAGACTACTATATGAGTAAGAACTCATGTTTAAAAGTTCCCCTCCCTCCCTCCCCTCCTCTTCCCCCATCCAAAAGCGATGAAAAAAATATCTACAGATTTTACAGTCATGTGCTTCCCCAGAAGGAAAGTCTTTTTTTTCTTTGATGCTCCATTAAAGATGTTGAATGTATATTTATATATTTTTAAATAAATTTTGTGCCATTCATTTTGAATATGCCGCATTGTTACGGTAAGATACTGGCCTTCCTCTTTAGCCGAGTCTTTGTGTGGTTGAAATCGATGCATAAAGGGCTGTGATATCAAAGGTGAAGAAATCATGTTTTGAGATATTTAACTTTCAAAGTTGTGAAGCCTTGTTAAGACTACTTTCCTTGTCTAAAAGGTCGTTTCTTTATATTATTAGATGCACATTTTTATCCTTTTTTTATATCAGATAAGTATTTAGAGTTTATCCTTATAGCAAACACGCAGGACTCGCGAAATGTTAGAAAGCTATTTTTTCACCCCCCCCCCCCCCCCTCCCTCTTTCGGGTATTGGAATCATGCATCTCCCAGGAGCTCCGGGGAGGCCGTACAGCCTTTCTCAAGCCTCACTCCTTCTTTTTCCGCTTGCTTTCTCCTTCTTTACTCTTGCCTCTTCCTCCCAGAATATTTAAGCATTTTTGAATAGACCCAGTGCGCCCTGGTATGCTGGCGAAATTCATACTTTCTCTCTTCTAAGAGCAGAGACTCACTGGCGTGTCATTCATCTATCGTGCGGCCGAGCGGGAGTGTAGGCTGCCCAGAACCGCTATATTTTAAAGCATTTCATCGAAATATATGTTTATACAATATCGAAGGTAAAAAAAAAAATATATTAAAAAAAAAAAAAAAATACGGTAGGGGCTATATTACAGGTTATAACTCGGCAGATATAGTGAATATATGTATAAAACTTCATCAGCCTGTTGGCAGATCCCTAGAATATATTTTCCCAGAAAGCAATATTTTCACTTTCACCCCTTCTCTCCCAATCGGCCGCTCCCTTTGATGCAATTTATCCAAATCAAATAATCATATTTCAATTAATTATCCTAACCAACCTGTCAATCATAAAGTAACCGCCATTACAAATCCGTTATGCCGTCATCAAGTATCGCTAACTGCCAAATACATTTTCAAATCGCGCGCCGACGTAGGTGACAGCCAGACGTAACGAGAAGCGCCTTTATCAACGCCATCAGCTGATCTACCTCTCGCCTCCGTTGTTCTGACGAAATTCATCACATGTGAGGTGATTTCTCGAGTTTCTCATTATTTCTCCCCTGTGTACGTGCCTGTTTGTGTATGTACGCACATGTACTCGCGGCAGCACCACTCTCACTCGTAGAGGGGATGAAAATATGTTACTCTGCCAGAACCGTCCAGGTTATTTGCACTGATCTAATATTGATGGATTGGATGGTATCTTATTAGTTTCCCGGTTACCAGCGGAATTTATTGGTCATTTTGTTCACACATTTTCAGAAATTGTAGTCTACTTTTTAGAATAACGTATAGTTGGGTTGGTCTACTACTCAAACCATGACTATAGCTAGTTCGTTGTGTTTTAGTCAAGTGTGGTTGTATGGTGGCAGCGGCGTGGTTGTGAGGTAGGAAGAGGATAAGGAAATGCTGTATGTTGCTTGTGTTACCCTAGAGGAACTCTACTTCCGAAAGATAATGGTGATGATGTATTATATATTATGAGTTATTATGAAGGTAAACGTTTTTCCTCTTATAAACTTGAAAACAGGGATAAACTGTGAAAGGCTTGAGAGGTAATTTACGCAATCATTTTTTTATGCTAATGTAATACTTTTTTTCTTCTCATTCCAGGTTTCTTCACTTTAGTAGCAGAGCTATAATACTAAATATTGGATATTAACGAAAATAACAACCAGTATATATATGTATATGTATGTGTGTGTGTGTGGGGGGGGGGGGGGGGGGGGGGCAACACGCATACATGGCAGTACACAAATGCATGTGTGTAAAGTTCGGGCGCGCACATAGACACAGTCTATACATATACATATTTTGATATATGTATACAGTGCAGTCTGTAATATCAATGCCATTTTTTGTCGCTGCCGACCTATTTTACCTGAAGCACGGCACAAGGTCGTAACTACGGGTTTTCTTTTGCATAAACGCAAAATGACTCTCTTCCCCTAAACATGGAGTTCGTGCCTCCCCTCCGAGCAATCCCCGCGTGGAATGAATAGCTTAAAAATGAAATGTGGATGCAATTGCCGTCGGTTGCATTGCAGCTGAATTCCCTCTGATAAAACTAGAAAAGGGGATCCTTCAGGCCATACAGAGGCCACGTTTAGTATCTGTGTTTGCATCGGAATGAAGTGTGACAGTTTTCTAATGACCAGTAGGGTGGCTGGCACTTATGCCTGAAACATGAATTCTGAAATAGGTTTATTGTAATATATAGGCAATCCTGTTTTAGAGAACGGAAATATATGGTTTTGCTTATTAATCGTATTCATTTATTGTTACCTTATGAGTTATAAAGCATTTCCGACGAAAATGATGTTTTATTCATACATTTATTTTGTAGATTAACTTGTTTTGAATAGGATGAGTTCCTTTCAAAATGCTTTCAAAATATTCCAGGAATACCCTGAAGTCTTGGTTGTTGCGAAAATTTGATGTCAGCGGAAACGTTATTGCATCGTTGAAAAAATTACATTTCGAAAATTTAACATATAAGAATTCTGGAAGAGAAATGAATTGATATTAAATAAGGCTTCTATTTAATATTAAGCACCCAAAAAAAAAAAAAAAAGGTAATGAAAAAGATAAAAAAAAATCATTAGGTTTTAATACAATTTAAAATGCCTTTCGACTGATGACTGATACGAGAGATAGATTTTAATTTACCTTTTCCATTTTACTTTGGAATACGCAAGTTGCAACCAGGGCGCTCTGTCGTGCAGCTGCAACATCACTGGCGTGCACATCAGAGGGAGAGCCGCACACACTGGAAGGGAAAGCTAAATGGGATTAGAGACATTGTGGAAAATTAGTCAGTATATAGGATCAATATTAATGGTATGAAATTTTGGCAGGAAATTTAGTGAAATGGATTTTGTTTTTGCGTTTTTTTTTTTTTTATCAATTATATGTCCGTTAATCTGTGTTTATATGTTTAACTGTCTATCTATCTATCAATCTGTCTGTCTGTCTGTCTGTCTGTCTGTCTGTCTGTCTGTCTCTCTGTCTGTCTGTCTGTCTGTCTGTCTGTATGCCTATCGGTCTATCTATCTGTCTACATGTCTATCTGTCAGTCTATCTTTCTCTCTCTTGAAACATTCATTGGGAAATGATGCCGCTGCCAACGAAGATGAAATTAATGAAGATAGCATCAACCCCAATTGCGAGAATGGAAACCTTCCCCGTCACGTTCTCATTACGCTCCTCTCACTATGCTAATATTTAATATAGCCACCCGTCAAACGTCACGGTTATGACGTCACACCGCCCTCACGCCTCCAAGAAATGTGTAACGGAGTGCCTGAGTGAGTCACTTAGGATTTTTTTTTCTTAAACTAGGAATCAAATAATATATATATATATTTTTTTTTTTAATTTTTTTTTATAGTTAACGAATGGCATATTCGGGAAATGGGCGTTCTACGGGGAGGACAAAGAAAATACAAACTTATTTTCAAATCTACTTAATTTTATCCCAGTTTAAGAAAGCTAAAGAGTAAAGGAGGAAGAAATAAGTGATAAGACAACGAGAAAGGCAGAAATAAACGGTGTGCTAGAAAGGTAAAAAAAAAAAAAAAAAAAATATCCATCCTAAGTATGAATTATTATCCTCCAGAGAAGAAAATCAACATACTTTATACAAAAATATCAGATTTTTGTGTATACTGTATTGTACTGTTTGCTGTATGGAATAGGAAGAAAGAAAAAGAGGATGGAATATTTTGGTGTTACTACTAAACCATTTCTCGTTGTAGGTATATTTTCGGGAACGTTAACTGTAATTGCAAAATGCACTTGAGCTTTTACCGCATGGCAGAAATGTAATGCGATTATAAGATAGGGGGAGGGAGAAGGGGAGGGGTAGGGAGAGGGAGAGGAGAGGGGGAAGGGAGGGGGAGGGAGAGAGAGAGAGAGAGAGAGAGAGAGAGAGAGAGAGAGAGAGAGAGAGAGAGAGGGGGGGGGGGGAGGGGGAGGGAGAGGGAGAGGGTGAGGGGGAGGTAGAGGGGGAGGGGGAGAGGAAGAGAGTGAGGGGAGGAAGAGGGTGAGGGAGAGGGAGAGGGGGGGGG
>NC_061859.1:19481447-19488947 GCF_019202785.1 Penaeus chinensis
ACTAAAGCCACCGTAAACAAACCGTTCGGTATGCTCCGCCTTCTCTCCCAGGCCGAGGCTCAAATGGTTGACATTCAAAATTCAAAGATGAATATTAGAAAAATATATCATAGTCTGTATTACATTTGGCTCGGTCATCGCGGCGAACTCTCTTTACCGCTGGTGAGGCGAGGTCGCTGTTCCCGCGTGGAATGAATATTCCCCGATTCTAACAAAAATATACTTGGCACAAAAAATATATATTTTTAAACGCGGATGTATGCAGATTCATATGTGTATACGTACGTATATACAATACAATGTAAACCACAAATCCATAATGCATATTATACATCCGTCCTATCATCCAACACACACGACACACACACACACCACGGCATACACACACACACACACACACACACAACAGCACATACACACAAACACAAACACACACACACAACACCGACACACACACACAACAAACGCGCACACACTACACACACGCTCAACACACCACACACACACACCACACACACACACACAACATCACACAGCGCACACGCACGCGTACAGGGCCCCACCCACACACACACGAACACACGCACTCACGATAGACAGACAAGATAGAACAAGGATGATAACTAGACAGACCGATAACTAAGTAGGGGGTAGAGAGAAAACAAGAAAGATAGGAAAAATATCAAAAAAGTAGATAAATAGATAAAGAAATTCCAGAAGTCTTCATTGACATAAGAACAGATAAAAAGAAAAAAAAGCGTGGGGGGGGGGGTGTGGGGGGGGGGGGGGGGTTATTTATATTTTTTATTTGGTTTATATATTTTTTTGGGGGGATTTTATTGAGTGTAAGGGGTGGGGGGGGGGGGTGGATGTGGGAGGGGGGATGGGGGTTTTTTGTTATGGGGGGGGGGGGGTGGGGTGGGGGGGGGGGGGGGGGGGGTTGGGGGGAGGGGGTGAGTGGGGTTGGTGGGGGGTGGGGGGTGGTGGAGTTTGGTTTGGTGGGGTGGATTTTTTTTTTTTGGTGGGGGATGGGGGGGGGGTGGGTTTTGGAGTTTTTTGGGGGGGTTGGTTATTTTTTACTGTATTATACGGGGGTTCTGGTGTGGGGTGGGGAAGTGGGGGGGGGGTGGGGGGGTCGGGGGGTTGGTGGGACTTTTTGAATAAGTATTATTTTTTAAATTTTTTTGGTGTGGGTGGGGGTGATGTGGGGTGACGTGGGTGTGGGGGGCGGTGGGGGGGTGGTGGTTAAATGGGGGGGGGGATTTTTTAGATGAATTATTTTGATTGATATGGAATTATGTTTTGGGGGATTTGGGGGGTTTTTGGGGGGGGGGGGGGGGGAGTTGGGGGGGGGGGGGGGGGGGCAGGGGTTGGGTATTATTTTATTTATGGGGTAATTTATTGTTTTTTATATTGGGTGCTTGTGAGTGGGTGGTTGGGGTTGTTGGTGCGTTCTGGGTGTGGGGGGGGTGGGTGTGGGGGGGGGGATTCTTTTGTGGGGGGGGGGTGGGGGGGTGGGGGAGTGTGGTGGTGGTGGTGGGGGGGGAGGGGGGGATAATTAAAGGTTTTTTTTATAGATTGTTGGGGGAATTATTGTGGGAGGGTGGGGGGTTGGGTTGGTGATGGGGGGGTATGTGTGGGGGTAAGGGAAGAGATGTATTTGGTGTTTGGGGGGGGGGGGATGGGGGGTGTGGGGGGGTGGGAGGATTAGGAATTGGTATGTATGGGGGGGGGGGGGGGGGGTGGGGGGGTGGGGGTGTATGGGGAGCTGACAGGGGGAGATGAAAGTACCCAATATCACTCCGCCCCAACCCCCGCCTTCCCAGCTCTCCCTCCCTCCCTCCCACATACACACCCCCCCACAATACAAGTAAACTCCTAGACAACCCTTCATTAATTTGATCAATGCCGCTATTTCGCGCCCCTATCAATATCCAAAACAAGCACTCAAACTAGAACCACCTGTAATTTTACTCCTCTCAGCCCACATCTCCTAACAGGTTGCGTCTAGAGTGTACGCGATAAGCAATTCAGAAGACCCTAGATTTTTTTTTTTTCTTTTAACGGGTATTAGTTAATCATGGCCGCGCACACGAGCGGCTCTGCGCACAAATTAGCTTAGATGACGCACATATGTACGTACGTTGTCCAGCTCTTGACGTACATCACAACACACACACACACGACAATAATGGGTATCTACACCTCAGCTGACACTCTGTGTGTGGATGTTACGTGTAGAAAGCACATCGCACTACGACCACAGCACAACACACATACAGGTAGACAAAGAAGCACAAAACGACAATCCAAATGATAGATGACTATTACACGACACTTACGAGAGATAGAATCATCGTGTGTAGCTAATACTCAGCATGGTCTCCTAGCACAGAAACGGAGCTTCGTCAGATTGGGAACAGCACATACCCGCCACACACACACACAGACACGAATCGGGGATTGATGGGTGACACACACCATTACACAGTAGCGGGGTGGTGAATTTTTGGGTAATACGAGTGTCAACATGTCGCACACATGGTGGGGCCTACGTACACATTTGCACACTAACAGTATACAAGCTGTACAAAGGTAGAAGAACAATAAAAAGCCACTGAGGGCAAAAGACACTATAGCAGTTTTAGAAAGTGGGGGGGCACGAAAACATAGGAAAAACTTGACTAATGAAGGAGAGACCTTAAATAGATTAACAGGGGTAGACGATTGCACTAGGTTGAGAACAAAGGGGGCATGATGTGCTAGCGTAGTGTATTTTGAGTGGCACTGAGCACATTGAGTGAGGGACTTACTCATAGTGATACACACACACAAGGGGTGAGGAGTAGATTGTTGACCCTCAGATTAGCAACTTGGGAATAGAGTGACTGACAGAGAACGAATAACTAATAAAATTCCAGAGACTCGAGCAGTAATATGGTTCCATGGCCTTACTCTTTGCAATTTAAGAATTTGTCTGGTTGGATACCAGCCTTTGCCCAGGTTTGGGCCACGGTCTTGGTTTGGTCGACAAAATGGGGAATACAGAGCGACAAGTATCATGACATATAACACTTGATAATAAATTCGGTACGTTTCGAATTTCTACGCAACTGACACTAAGTCGCAGCTTTTCTAATTAGTTTTTTTTTTATACACTATTCAGTGAGCGCAAGAACAAGATTAACTGTAACATAAAACAAGTGGAACAAACAGTCATATCAAATGGAAAGTGGCGGAGCATGCAGAGTCAAAGGCGTCGGGCTACGGGATGGGAGAAAAAAAGAAAGTCTAGTTGGGGGAGTTTTTTGCGAGAATCTATATACGTGTTATCGTGGTGGTTTAGTGATGGTGGGGGGGTTTGGGTGATGGGTGATGTGGTTGTTGGGGTGGGTGTTTTTGTTTGGTGTGTTTAGGGGTCTTATAGTTCCTGAAAAAAGTGAGGTGGAGGGGTAGAGTGAGAGAGAAGGCGAGGAGAGAGATAGAGAGAGAGTAGAGAGAGATGAGGCGTGAGAGAAGAGAAGAGAGTAGGAGGAGAGAGATGAGAATGAGAGAGATGGAGAACGAGAGAGAGATAGGGGGAGAGAGAGGAGAGACGAGAGCGAGAGAGAGAGAGAAAAAGAGAGAGAGAGAGAGAGAGCGAAACTCCTGAGCGTCCGTCCCTTTCCTCCTGCTCCATCCGCCAACCCGCGATCGCGTCTTCCTCGCCATCGCCCTCGACCCCCCCCTCCCCCCTTCAAGCGCGCGTCTTTAAGGAAGCCTCGTCCTTTGAGTCTGGTCCTCATTTAAAGCAAATCCACGCCCTCGATGCCGCGCTGCTCGGTGTCGATCCGTCAGCTGGTTCGTCATTCGTCGGATGATTAAAAAAAAAAAGAAAAAAAAAAAAAAAAAAAAAAAAAAAAGATCGTTATTATTGTTACTGGTGTTTTTATTGTTGTTACTGTTACTGTTATTGCTGTTAATATTATAAACATTGTTTTAGTATCATTGGTTTCTTGTTATTATTATATTATTATTATTATTATTATTATTATTGTTATTATTATTTTTTTCCGTATTATCATGAATGGTATTATCATTATTATTATCATTTATTATTTTTATCATTGTTATCTTCCTCCTCCTCCTCATCATCATTATTATCATTATTGCCATTATCAATATCATTTTTTTTATTATTACTATCATTATTATTGATATCATTATTATTATTTTTACTATTATTATTATCATTATAATAATTTCTTTATTATCATTATTATTATTATTATTATGTTATCAATCATTAGATTAATTATTATTGTTTATCATTATTATTACCTATCATTAATAATTTATTATCATAATCATTATTATTATTTTTAATATTATTTTTATGATTATTGTTATTATTAGAATTATTAATATAGTCATATTCATTATTTTCTTCATTATTATCAATGATATAATTTTCATTATCGTGATTTATTACTACTAACATTTTTATTATAGTTATTGATAGTAGTTGTTATAATTATGATTAAGATACTGATTAAGATTATGAGTATGAGTATGAGTATGAGTATGATTAAGCAATAACTGTTATTATCGTTTCCATTATTATTACTATCATAATCATTACTATTATTGCAACAATTCTTGTCATCATGATTCTGATCTTGTCTTTTTCTGTCTATTTCTGTTGCCTATTAAGTTCACATTATCAAGTTCTCTTCCGTTTTATTGGGAGGGACAAATTGAGAAGAAAATAAAGCGAGCGACTGGGAATTCGCGTGGTCTCTGTTCAATGTCTCCGTGTCATGTTTCACTTTTATAACACTCGGGATTCTTATAAAAAAAAGAAAAAAAAAAGGGAAAAAAGCAGAAAAAAAAATCTGTGCAAGTACGTAGTGGCATTATTAAAGAGTATTACTATGCTGACGTTTTTTTTTTTTTTTTTTTTTTTTTTTACCTTTTTTTTCTACTGATCTCACTGTGTTAATAAAGAAGCAGTGACCAGTATTGCTCGCAATCTCTCTTGATTTTTCTTCTCCGATTTAAATTTCGATATTTTTTTTTTCTCATGCTGTTCCTCCCTGAATAAACCTCTCATCATTTTCTCTCTCTATCCTCCTTCCTATTTGCTATTCTTATCTCTATCTTCCTCTTTCCACTTTCTCTCTCTCTCTCTCTCTCTCCTCAACTCTCTAGAAACGGTCTTCTCTCCTCTCTCTTCTCTCTCTTTTTCTCTCAGTCTTCTCTCTATCCTTGCTCCCCCTTCTCTCACTTTCCGTGGCCGCTTTCTCTCTAGTCTAGGTCTTTCCTCGAGCGCCCCGATCGGTCATCTCTCTCACTTTCCACTCCCCCCTTTCTCTCTTTTCCCTCTTCCCCTCTCTTCGAGCTCTCTATTCTCTCGGCCCCGCCCTCCATCTCTATCCGCCCCCTTCTTCCTCTTTCCCTTAACCCCTCTTCTCTCTTTCCTCACCCCCACGTCATCTCTCTTTCCCTCACTTTCCCCTCTCTCTTTTTCTTCTCCTTTCTCTTCTCATTCTTTCTCCTTTCCTCTCTCTTATTCCTCCCCCCCCCCTCTGTTCCTCTGTCACTTCCCCCTTGCGAGCGCTGTCTTTGTTTCAAAGGGGGATCTTTATCTAGACCTTGGACCCTGATCCTGACCTAACGCTAGTGCCAACAACTTTTATATGACCGGTTCGTAGTTCCCTTCCGCTCACCGAACGCGTAAAAAGCCGCAAAAAAATAGCGTGCGACGTGGTATTGGTTAAGGTTTTGTACAAGGGTTTTTGAGTACATGCCTTTCTTCCTATCTTTTTATGACGGAATAGTGGAATTAAACGCAAGAGAGAAAGGTACAATGAGGGTAATGTAGATGCTTAGAGTGTGTGTAATTGTTAAGGGTAAGGTTGTAATTCTCTAAGTGAACACACCGAGAGCAAAATTAATGACAGTAAGGGTAAATTAGTGGTAGTATTAGGCCAGTGTTAATAGAGGGTTGAGGTGGAGGTGATAGGACTAACAGTCGGATGTACAGCTTCGGACAGAAATAATTGATACAACAAGGAGAAGGGTTGCCGAGCAGTTGCTGTGTTGCAGGGTCTTGCGTTGCTCTGGGACTGGAACGAATGGGGCCTCGAGTAGTCTGGCAGACAAGGTCGTAATTTTGGTTCTCTTCTCTCTCTTCTCCGTCTCTCCTTCTCATCTCTCTCTCTCTCTCTCTCGTCTCTTACTCTCTCTAATTCTCCTCTTTTCTCTCTCTCCTCCTCTCTCTTATCTCTTCTCTCATCGCTCTCTCTCTCTCTCTCTCTCTCTTCCTTACCGCTCACCTCAGTCTTTCCTCTCTCTCTCTTGTCTCCTCCTCTCTCTCTCTCTCCTCTCTCTCTCTTCGGGAATCTCTCTCTCTCACTTCCTCTCTCTCTCTGTCTGTCTCTCCTCCTCCCCCTCTCGTCAATCATCCATCTCTCTGACTCTCTTACTCTCGCCGTCTCTCTTCTCTGTCGGTCTCTACTTCACAAAGTACAAACGTCTCACGACTACCTCTCCCCGGTCTAGAGTCACAACACAGCTCCTCTACTCTCTCCTAGTCGATCCCTCCCGACTGTCTCTCAGACACCTCTCCCACCCTGATCTTCTCTCGCGTCCTCGCCTTCAGTCTCCCGAAGGATGGTAAGCTCTCGTCTCACCTGAAACGCATCCCTGTCAACATCACGTCTCTAGCACGCTCAACATCACACTACTGAAGATTCGACCGGTCGGGTCCAACAACGATCCTCCCCACTCTCGCTCAACTCACAACGTCATCGCCCCCTGCCTCAATCACCGCCTCTGTTCTCCACCTCACGCACTAGTGTCTCGGCCGGCGCAATTCATCTCAACATCACTCCTCGCAGAGTCACACCTCCTCTCTCATCCTCACCAGCCATCCCGCTACATCCTTCTTCAAACCTATCGTTCTCGTCACGTCTACGTCCGGTCACGTGGTCTCGTCTCTCCTTCCTCGGCGGTCGGGTCTCAAAAGCTTCAATCGACCTCTCCGCGTCAAGTAGTCGCTGGATTCCTCGTCAGTGTACATGCCGGGGGGGGCATCGGTAACGGGGAACTCACTGAAGCAGAGGGCGACCTCAGCGAATAGGGTGGACACGTCTGGGTGTGGTCACACTGTTGTGGGTGTTGTGGAGGCTGGGTCGGGTAGGGAACTCTGTGTGTGTGGCGACTTGCCTGTGCGTGACCTTGTTCAGGGGGCGTCAAGACTTGGGCTGCGGTTTTCTTCGGTGGGTGGAGGTTTGGTTGCATGGAGGCGGGGTTGCACTGGTTCTCTTATGGTGGTGGGCCATCTCCTGCGCGTACGTGCGTCGTCGTGGAGCTGTCGGGAGGCGGTGTGCTTCGTAGTGTATCGAGGTATCGGTGGTGGTCTGTGTGTTGTCTGGAGGGCTGCTTCTTTGGTGGGGGGGGGGGCTTGTTGAGTGCGTGGTGATGGTCTGGTGCTCTCGCACAAGGGAGACCGTGGAA
>NC_061859.1:19503947-19511447 GCF_019202785.1 Penaeus chinensis
ATTACATATGAAACAATACACAGATTATTATTATTGCCAGAATGCTGAGTCAAGTTTTATCCTCCTGCCAAATGCTAAACTCGCGTCCAAGGAACACATTGTTGCAGAATTTCCTTGCAAAGCCCCCGCAGGATATCTCCGCCGCCTGAACTCCCTGGCCACATTTGTTATTGTTCAGTAAACAAAGTGTTGTTTAGAACCCCCCCCCCCCCCTTCCCCCTCTCCCTTTCCCGAGGCTTACCTCAGGCTTCGTGCACAGCTGCTACATTCTCTCTCTCTCTCTCTCTCTCTCTCTCTCCCTCTCTCTCTCTCTCTCTCTCTCTCCCTCTCTCTCGTTCCCTCCCTCTCTCTCTCCCCCCCTCTCTCTCTGCCTTTTTCTCTCTCTCTCTCTCTCTCTCTCCCCCTCCCTCCCCCCCCCCTCTCTCTCTCTCTCTCCCCTCTCTCTCTCCCTCTCTCTTTCTTTCTCTCTTTCACTCACTCTCTCTCTCTCTCTCTCTCTCTCTCTCTCTCTCTCTCTCTCTCTCTCTCTCTCTCTTTTGTCTCTTTCTTTATATATATATATATATATATATATATATATGTTTATGATTATATATATATATATATATATATATATATATATATATATATGTATATTATGATTACACACACACAGACCAACACACACACCCACACACATACACACACACACACACACACACACACACACACACACACACACACACACACACATATATATATATGCATACACATATATATGGTTGTGGTGTAAATCTCTTCCTTAACTCTGTCTCTTTACTTCTCTCTCTCTCTTCCCTTCTCTTTCAATCATCCATTTTTCTACCCCTGTGTTTCACCCTATCGCTCTCCCTTTCCCGCTGTCCCTCTCCATATCTATTATTCTTTACATGTATCTCCTCCCTTCTTTTCCTCTTCCACTGTATTGTCTCTCTCTCCTCCTTTTATAACGTATCCCTAAATCCTGCGCAAGAAAGCCCAAGATTTATCGCAAGAAAGCCAAAGAATTCTCACGTCGAAGCCAGCGTATTTTCATAAGGAAATCGGTAAATCCTCATAAACCAACAAATAAGACACGAAAACACGAATCCTATATAAAAAAAAAAAAAAAGGGAAAAATCCTCCTGAAAAAAGTGACGTAAATTATCACATAGATAAATGGATTCTTATAAGGAAGCTTTAGCGCCGTAAGAAGCTCGATGTTTCGTGGTAATGAAGCCTGGGAGTCATCGCGAGGAAGCCGTGAGTGTTTATGAGGGAGATAGTGAGTTCTTAGAAGAAAGAAGCTGAGGGTGTGAGCGCAAAGCAGGTCTTTTGCGGCGAGTTCTGTTTTTTGTTTCCATTGTCCTTTTCTTTCTCTGTCTTTTTGCTTTTGTCTGTTTACCTGTCTGCTTCTGTTTCTGCTGTCTGTCTGTTTCTCTCTCTCTCTCTCTCTCTCTCTCTCTCTCTCTCTCTCTCTCTCTCTCTCTCTCTCTCTCTCTCTCTCTCTCTCTCCCTCTCTCTCTCTCTCTCTCTCCACTCTTCTACTCCTAATAAAGTCCACATACAAAACTTGGTACCCCCCCCCCCCCCCCGTTCCCCTCAACGCGGTAACGCTGCCCATTGGCCGGTCGATATAACTGGATGTACTTCTTATGGGAGCACATCTTTAATAACAGACAAGACAAGAGGAATATTGATGTTCTATTCATAACACTTTACTGTATGTGAGTTCTTGGTTGTTCTCTCTTTTTTGTCAGCTGTCTGTCTTTCTTTAGAATTTATGTTAATTTTTATTTTTATTTCTCCTCATTTTTGGTGGCATTTTTCTGATTATGCAACATGATATACCTTTAGGCTTTAAAAAGTCAAGTCGCTTTTAATAGACTCTTTTTTACCTTTAGGAGCTAAGGATTCCGGTGTGGAGAAATATTTTGATATTTTTTCTGTATCTTGCTTGAAATTCTTCATTATGCTAGAAATTATATCTAAATATGTGATGTTTCTTCATTTTATTTAGGCATGGTGATATCGTGATAAAGGAAAAGAGAAAGAAGAAGAAGAAAGAGAGAGAGAGAAAAGGAGAAATAGAGACGGAAAACAGAAAAGAAGAATTTCACCGGAATTACAAGCGAAAAGGAAAAAAGAAAAGAAAAAAAGAAATGAAGAAAAACGAGACTTTTTAATTCCGAGAGCGAAATAAATGATTCTATTTTCATAGGCCAGACCTCGGAGGTATTTATGTTACGTAATATCATGGAAAAAATTGCGTTTTTTTTATGGTCAGCATAAAAATGCAATGATTATGGCTCTTATGAACCTATATTATCTAATGTTGGCAAGAGAACGAACTCTATATCTTCCTTCTTTGTCAGTTTATTCACTGTGAGAGAAAACAGTTATTTGTTCAAAATTCCTATTTACATTTCACATTTTCATTTCTCTTTATTTTCCTTTCCCTTCTATATATCATAATTCACATTATTTTCCCTCAGAAATGTACAATTTATCCCCCGTTGTTTCTATTTCTCTTCATCAGCAAGTCGTATAGACGGCAATTACGTATAAGGTTTCGAATGCCACGCTCAGTGCTGCTTCTATTCCTTCTCTTCTCTAATTCCATTTAGGAGTTTCGAATCCTCCTATTTTGATTTATAATCTTCTCTAATTCCATATAAGATATCGAGTGCTCTGTTCGGCGCTATTTCTGGATCTCCTTTATGTCTCTATTTTCTTAAATTCGATTCATGATATCGAATTCTCCATTCGTCTATTGTTTTTATCTCTCATTTTCTGCAATTCCATATAGCCTATCGAATTCTCCTATCAGTCCTGTTTCAGTTCTATTGTTTGTTTTTTTCTCTAGTTCCATATAAGATATCGAATTTTCCCGACTCATTCTGTTTCTATTCTGTTGTTTTTTGTATCTATATTTTCCTCGAATTCGATATAAGCTACTGAATTCTCCCATCAGTCCTGTTTTTGTTCTTCCTTTAATCGTTTCTGTTCTTTCTCTAATTGCTTCTGTCTCTCTCTTCTCTTGCATCATCTCTTACGCTTGATTCCTTTTCATAGGGATTGAGGGTACGTTCTCTAAGGCGAATTTTCCTCGTCTCTTTGTTGATGACTGGCGTTCCGGCTGTCCGTCAGCTCAGTAAAATTTTAATAACTGTCACATTTTCTCTGAATCCTACATGCATTTATCTTGAGGTAGACTGCGGAAATGACACCTTCCAATTCACGTGAAAATGTAGGGGAAAATATTTTAGTTATTATTACATGGTCATCATCATCATTATCATTATTATTATTTTTATTATCATTATTACTATTATCATTATCATTATCAGTATTACTATACTCATTATTATTATCGCCACAATCATTATTATTGTTATTATCATTATCATAATTATCATATTTTATATTCAAGCACAATAGAGTGGCACTCCTTACACCGAATATTTTCCCTTGACCAAAGTTCCCACTGGGCTCTTCTCTGTAGATTTTAGGTTTCAAGTACTTTCCTCAATATCCTTGCTGTTCCTAGTAGTGCTGTCTTTTGTAGCAGTTCTACTCTTATTGCGATTCCCAATTTCTTCAGCCACTCTTCAATATTCTTTGTCACACATCCCAGCGCACCAACAATTACCGGAACCACACCAACGTTCCCCACAACCTAGCAATTTCTCTTTTAAGATGTTACTCAATTTTCTCTTGATATTTTTCATGCATCCTGTTATCCCCTGGAGCATCGATATCCATTATCATACACGTCTTCTCCCTTTTCTCAACTATAACAGTGTCTCGTCGTCTTGCTTCGATTATGAGGTCACTGAAGACTTACATTCCACAACACCTTACATTCCTCATTTTCACTTTGGGGAGTATGTTCATACCATTTTTCTATTCTCTCTAATTTGTATTTTTCACAAAGCTTCTAATGTACATTCCGGGCAATGTTGTCATGCCGCCTTTTGTATTCTTTTTGAGCCAGTTTCTTACATTCGCAAACAATATGTCCAACGCTTTCACCTTTGTCAATCTTGACAATATTATACTTGACCTAATTTGTCTAAGTTCCTGTTCCTGGGCTGCACATATCAAGCCTTCCGTTTCCACCTCCAGGTCTGATTTCCTTAACCATTCTCTTTGTTTCTCTTTGTTTATCGGTATTTCTCTTACCAACTGGCCATACAGTCTCTTCTCTTTCCACTGCCTTAGGTTTTCATTCCCTAGTTCTCTCTCAACTTCAACCTTGTCTTTTGTGCTTTCACTCTCAATTACATTAGTATTTTTTACACTTATAATTAACTTCCCATTGGTGAATTTCTTACATACTACCCTAAGTTACTTTGATCACTCTTTATATATTCCTCGCAACTTACGAACCCCAACCGCCTTCCTCTGTCGACACACAAATCCTATTAACGTCGCTCTGTGGGTGTAATGCCCCATGAATAGTCAAAGTCTTTCCCTTCTCTCTATCTAGCTCTTTCACCTGTCTAAGTGACCCTTTTATTATTCCCGCACTGTGCCTTACACTGTACACTGAGGCAGTCCAGGTATTAATGTCACAGATTTTATTCTTGCCATTGATTTTAACACTAATTTCGGCCTTCTCTTATATTCTCTTGCACATATATCCTTCATCTCTTGTGCCTTGATTTTAACCTGTCATTAATGTCCACATAAGAGGTAAGCAGGATATTGGTTTGAAATTATCTACTGCATTCTCCTTATCTGGATCTTTTTGACACAATATGGTTTTGCCATGCGTTATCCATGCTGGTACTTTCACCCTACCATGTAATATGTCGTTGAATTGAGTTGCCTGTTCTGTCTGTACTGGTTTATTCTCTGTTCACATCTCTTTAACTTGACCGCCTTTGCCTTTAGCCTTTGTTTCAGTTCTCCGATGACCGTTGATATACTTTTTTTCTCGTATTTTTTATCTATCTCCCAACTTCTTATATTAGACCTTTCTCTGCATTTCTCCCTTTCTCTCTCTTTCTAGGATATTCATATCATGTCTCAGCTTCTAAATGTCACCTACGCTTCGTCTCTTCCACCTGGGGTCTGTCTTTTCCTGTCTTTTCTTTCGGCCCAGTTCCTTTGCAACATAAATACTAGCAGCTTTGATCAAGTTGTCTGTCTCTGTAACGTTTTTGTTGATATATGTTTGATCACACTGTTGACCGTGTTAGTCACTTCACTTAACATATTCTGATCAACTTTTTAAAGCAGTATTCCTTCATTACTTCCATTTACTCTTATTATACCCTTGATTAGGATCTGCGATTACTCTTCTGGTGCTACTCCATTACCAATATGTAGGCCTATCTCTTTTACTGTACCTACAATGTCGTCTTCCTCCTGAACACTTTCGCCACCTATACCATCCACTCTACCATCCACTTCACCATCATTCACTTCTATGTCCTCTTCTTTTCTCCTGATACTTTCTATCTCGATCTCGTTAGCCATCCATTCTTTCTAATCACTCTTGCTTAGTCACATTATTTGCTCTGTTGTCTGAAACAGTCCTCTCTCCACCCACTCTCTAAACATTCTTTGTCTATACCCTCTTACAGGTACACCATTACTATTGACTGGTTTACTTTGGTAGTAGCATTTCATTGCAACAATGTGCACTTGTTTCGACTTCATTCAAGCAGTAACTGGAAACGGCCGGGTCTTCGCTGCTACACCAAGGCGGATCTGCTGGCGGGCGAGAGTCATTCACTTGATACGGCCTCATTCACGCCATTGTCTAATCTACTATCTGTCTGCCTTTCATTTCATGAGCGCACACATACATGCACACACACACACACACACACACACACACACACACACACACACACACACACACACACACACACACACGGAACCCATACGAAACAAAAGCCGACGACTTCCCGTGCCCTCCCCCCTCTCCTCCTTATTCCAAACGCCGGGAATTATATTTGCAATATTATATCGGCACCAGATTTAAAACAAATTGGTAGGAAATCCAATTTGCTGCCTCATTACGTATCCTTCAGGAGAGCTTAAGGCAGCTACTTACTGACACTCGCCAGTTCAGATTAGCTGTCAGCGCCAAGCCTCTCCCGAGCGGCTCACGGCGCTTCCTGCCGCGTGACGTCAGCGCCCGGCTCGCGGAGGAGGGGTGGGAGGGAGGAGGAGGAGGAGGGAGGAGGAGAAGGAGGGAGGAGGAGGAGGGAGGGAGGAGGAGGGAGGAGGAGGAGGGAGAAGGAGGAGGGAGGAGGACGAAGAGGAGGAGGAGGAAGAAGAAGAAGAAGAAGAAGAAGAAGAAGAAGAAGAAGAAGAAGAAGAAGAAGAAGAAGAAGAAGAAGAAGAAGAAGAAGAGGGGAAGGAAGAAGAAGAAGAGGAGGAGGAGGGGAAGGAAGAAGAAGAGGAGGAGGAGGGGAAGGAAGAAGAAGAAGAGGAGGAGGGTGGTGAGAAAGAAGAGTAGGATGGGGGGGGGGGGGAGAATGAGGAAGAGGGAGGAGGAGGGGACGACGAGGAGGAGGACGAGGAGGGAAAGAGGGGTAGGGGGCAGGAGGGGGAACTGGGAAGAGGGGGAGCACGAGGATGAGGGGAATAGGGGGGGTGGGGGTGGGGTCGCATGCTCTGAGGGTGGGTCCGGGTGTGTCTGTGTGTGTGGGCGTTTGTGAGACTGTTTATACATGTGCATGTGTTTAAGCACGCGTATGCATGTATGTGTGTATATCTAAATATTCACACATGTTTACGCATGCGCGGCTGATTATTACTTTCTCTCTCTGCCTTTCATAAAAAAAAGAAAACAAAATATGAGGAAACTTTGATGATAAACTTTATATTGACGCAATTGTTGCAGATTAGTTTGTCGCCGCAGTGAAATTACTAATTTCAGAAATTCACTTTCCGTTCCAGCTTTCATACACACGTCCGGGTGTACAGTGTGAACATTTTTCTTAAAAATACATATAGCACAAGTCTGCGGACTTTATAAAACAAAATACCAATAAATGCTAGCATTTTCATTTTTATTTTTCAATAGTACAATTGCGCGCCACATGCTGGTGAAAAGGCAAACGCTTTTACATTTTTTTTTGTCTATTTTTTTTACTCTTTGATGAGCAACAATGGGGAGTCGATGCAAATGCAAATGGACAGAGGAGATAAGAAAAAGAAGAAACAAAATCACAATAAAAATAATTTTTGCCCAATTGCGATAATGAAACTTGATTCAGGCTTTGGCAAAGGTTAATACTATCTCTACCATCATCCCATTATTACCAATCTTTATTCAAATTAAATCTTAAAAAACATTGTCACCATTATTATCCTTATCATTTCACTATTATCATCAACCACAATGAACGTTCTATTGTTGCAATTTGCTCGTGGTTGCTTCCGAAGTTGAGATCTTTCCGGGCACTTTCTTTAAGGGCTTTGTCCAAATGATGAATTCGGATTTGCCTGCGTGTGTCTTTAATCTTTTATCTCAAGAAT
>NC_061859.1:19513947-19516447 GCF_019202785.1 Penaeus chinensis
CATAATGTTAAGTAGAACGATATCAATAACAGCGATGATTATAGTGACTTGTGCACTAATGATGGCATTAAATGTGCATATTACTCGCAACGCAACCCAAAATGTATTTTATGCTAATAAAATGCATCTATTTTTTTTAGATGAATCTGCAGATAAGTATTGTAGTTGTGTGAGTCTCTTGAAGACACTATTGCATATCTTACGCGCTATAATAATAATATTTCATTCCATTTGTTACAATAATTACTCTAGGTGTGATAGGCTGTCGGCTTACATTTGCTTCTATGAAACCCCCTGCGTGCAAGGAAGGGCCGGGGTTACCATCCACTGCTGGAATTGAGCGCAAGTCAGCAAGCTTGCTGGACGAGAACGCTGTCTCTGCACCACACAGCAATTTACTAACAGTACGATTTAGTAAAAAAGAACGAAGAAGTGAGCGACCAAGGTGTAAATTGTCTTCGTACCTTGTTAAAGGAAGAAATCATTACTGCATTATCCACAGACAGCATCACGACCCCTCAAGCTCTCTTCCTAGAACATACAGAGTTGCGTCATGAGCGGATGTAATCTCCCTCCGGCGTGATTAACGATGGTATTTTTCTTAATTAAAAGACACCGATAATGAAAAAAGGAAGCTGCTGCAAAGCATCTATTGTCCAGTGCTGACATTTTGTAATCGAAAAAAAGTTTGGTCGTTACATAATTGTCAAGTTATCTTAGTTGAATGTACAATATATATGTAATGGAATGATACGTTGTTGTGAAAGACTACTGACAAAATACTTATGAAGCGATATTAACAATCCAACTATCGCTGGGAATGAAATTGCTCTGCTAGTATATGTCGTGAACTGTTACATATTTTCTTGTATTTCATTTCGTTGTGTGCCACACTTTATCAATACGAAATATTCAAATATCCTTTCATCTTTCACTTTTAATATCCAATTTGGAAATAAAGGCTGGAATAACTTGAAAAGTGGCGGGACAACAAAATATACAAAGCGAGAACACAGCGGCTTTTGTCTTTGTATCAGATTATCCCCAGAACAAATGATTACGTAAACTAATTACGTAAGGACTGATACTCATATTCATCCCGGAACTGGCGTGGACATGATTACCTTTCTTTACTAATCCACGGTAAATTTGCGTTTTTCCAATGCCGTCTTATCGATAGTTTTATTATTGTTATTGGCATAATGATCGGTGGCGAAGCACTTGTGGAGCCATTTGCGTGTAGATAAAAAGGATAAGCTAAAACCTTTTACTGTTTCTACTCCCATTCAATTTTTGTTTTATCCTTATTGATATTACCTTCCTACCACTAGTCACCAAGGAAGACATTCTAAGGGACTTCGGTGTTGGTACCCTACTATTCGTGTGTTCTGCTCTGTGTTTATCAATTATACTTTATAATACCTTCACTCAAAGTGGACTAAGCACTGCATAAAAAAAATCTTTGTATGTTTTTTTTTTATGTTACAGCAATATACATTATTATAATTTTCCTTTCGTTAATTTCAGCCCACGGCCTCAGCTTAGGCAATTCCGGACTAATTCTCCGGGCTAATATAAGATATATATTACCATTCTCATCCCTGTTCCTGTCACATCTTACGAGATAAAATGCGAAGAGAAGGATGTGATTTTCTTGCCTTTTTATTATCCTGATAACATTATTGTTCCCCGTGTATTGTATATATTCTCGTCGCACAAAAAAAAAAAAAAAAAAAAAAAAAAAACAATCACCAAAGTAAAATCTGACGCTTGTTGACTTTCATCCTTTCTTACGAAACAAAAATTCGTCTTTCGACATTTCTCTCCGCAATACAAACTAAGATTATAACTTGAGTTTCGTAACTTCAGAAAACAATAAATGAGAAATGCTGCTGCCATAAAAACACAGTTCTCTTCTGACTGACATAAAAACAGTAAATTAAATACAAGCAGAATGTACAGCAATAATAATAACAATAGTAGTAATTATATACAGACCCCCCCCCCCCCACACACACATATATATATATATATATGCATATATATATATATATATATATATATATATATATATATATATATATATATATATCGTATTCACATCAACATGTCGAAATATAAAACTATCTGCAACGAGTAAAAATATATATAAGTAAGTTGTTGACACAGACTGAACATAAAATATAAGAAAACGAACACACTTTTTACTCAATGTGACACAAGACATATATACTGTAAATGATAAATGAATAAAACCGATATATATAGAGCACATACTTTTTCTAAGATAAAACATTGTAAACTGTCCCTTATATCACGCTCATATCACGTATCTTGGATACGGAAAGCCGAAGATTTCATATCCTCGACAAGAAGAAAATGTCTTGACAGTCATTATAAGAACAATTTGAGCGACTTCACTTTTCATCAGCGAGCCAAAAGTGAGCCATCTCCTAAAAGTGGAGCCGCTAACAGAGTGTGATAACCCTAAAGGAGACAA
>NC_061859.1:19543947-19546447 GCF_019202785.1 Penaeus chinensis
CGTTACGAGCTACGTCACCAGACCTGCCGCAGTCTCTGCACAGCAGGTCCAGGATCAGCAGAGCTTCGACCACCCAGGTTTAAAGAGACTTTATATACAAATACAGTATTTTTTGGAACGAGCTAGTTAATCTTACTGAAATAAATTAATCAACATCTGTAAATCTGTACAAATAAATAGTTGATATGAGAGAGAGAGAGAGACAGAGACAGAGGCAGAGACAGAGACAGACGGAGACAGAGACAGAGACAGAGACAGAGACAGAGACAGACGGAGACAGTGCCAGAGCCAGAGACCGAGACCGAGACCGAGACCGAGACCGAGACCGAGACCGAGACCGAGACCGAGACCGAGACCGAGACCGAGACCGAGACCGAGACAGACAGAGACCGAGACCGAGACCGAGACAGAGACAGAGACAGAGACAGAGACAGAGACAGAGACAGAGACAGAGACAGAGACAGAGACAGAGACAGAGACAGGACCAGAGACAGAGACAGACGGAACAGAGACAGAGACAGAGACAGAGACAGAGACAGACAGAGACGGAGACAGAGACAGAGACAGAGACAGAGACAGAGACAGAGACAGAGACAGAGACAGAGACAGAAACAGAGACAGAGACAGAGACAGAGCCAGAGCCAGAGCCAGAGCCAGAGACAGAGACAGAGACAGAGACGGAGACGGAGACGGAGACGGAGACGGAGACAGAGACAGAGACAGAGACAGAGACAGAGACAGAGACAGAGACAGAGACAGAGACAGAGACAGAGACAGAGACAGACAGAGACAGAGACAGAGACAGAGACAGAGACAGAGACAGAGACAGAGACAGAGACAGAGCCAGAGACAGAGACAGACGGAAACAGAGACAGAGACAGAGACAGAGACAGAGACAGACAGAGACAGAGACAGAGACAGAGACAGAGACAGACGAGACAGAGACAGAGACAGAGACAGAGACAGAGACAGAGACAGAGACAGAGACAGAGACAGAGACAGAGCCAGAGCCAGAGCCAGAGCCAGAGACAGAGACAGAGACAGAGACAGACGGAAACAGAGACTGACGGAAACAGAGACAGAGACAGAGACAGAGACAGAGACAGAGACAGACAGAGACGGAGACAGAGACAGAGACAGAGACAGAGACAGAGACAGAGCCAGAGCCAGAGCCAGAGACAGAGACAGAGACAGACAGACAGAATGTGAGGGAATAAAGTCGTTCATTTGCAAATGACGACATTAAAACTGCACGAACCTGTCCAAGTGCATTAGGACTCCACCTCCACGGTCAATCAGAGAGGCACCTCATTGTTCATTGAAAGGACAACCCACTCATTTGCATTATTAGCAGAAAAGAAGGATGATAAAGACGTCGGTGATTGACAGCGATATTATTCGTATAACAATTTATTAATGAAGATCTTAAATTTGTAAGGAGTCCATAAAACAGGTTAATTAAGATTTCAAAAATGGACAAAAATAAATGAAAATACGCCTGTATATCAAAATTATTTTTTCTAATCTCTTTGGACATTCGCTTTGATCTCGTGGAGATTAAACGAAAATAAATCAGAATTCCATCATGCCTTTTTCTTTTTCTTTTTTAATCGAAATTGTCAATTTAATTAACTTTTATTTTCCACATTCGGTATCAAGTTAGTCATGCTGGAAATAAAAAAGAGGTAACTGGATTTCTTTTAATATTGTACATTGCCTAAGTATAAGGATCTCTGGTTGATGGTGTGTTTTGTTTATCTCGAGTTTGAACGAATAAGTAAGAAAACTTTGAACGAAATAGATCAATGGTGATGTAAATGTACAAACAAATTCTTAATCTAGAAGAGAAAACTACTGATATTCCATGTTCCCATTAGTACTAGTGAAGATATTAATAATAATAATAATACTGTTAGTGATAAAAAACTAATATTAATGCTTATGATGATAGCAAAGATGATATAGTAACGCAGTATATGCTAGTAACTGAACAACTATTGATGATAGTAAATGCAATATAAAGTATAAATTATTAAAAAAATTCCAGGTATCGATGGCAGAAGGGAGAAAAGAAAAGACGAGGAAAATAAAGAAAAGGAGATGGTAAAAGAGGACAAGGAGAGAGGAAAGGGAGAAAGATACATAACAGAGAAGGGCGAAGGGGAAATAAATGGCACGATGATAAAGGGTAGGAGTGAAGACAATGGAGATTACGAAAGACAAAGGGTGATGTAATAGGTGATAAGAGAAAAGAAGGGGAAAGGCAAAGAAAAAAAAAATAAAAGAAAAATGGTGGTGGATAAGGAAACGAATGGAAGAAGAGAAAGGAAAAAGCAGGAATAGGAGCCCACCTCCTCCCTCCTCCCCACCCCCCCCCACCCCCAAAAAAAAGAAAGAAAGAAAAAAAAGAGGGACTAATAAATAAGGGGTGAAAAAAAGATGGAGGAACAGAGTGGGAGGAGACATGACCGGGGCCCTGTTCAACGAGAACAAGGGCGGG
>NC_061859.1:19583947-19586447 GCF_019202785.1 Penaeus chinensis
TACGAGTCCAAACAAAATAAGAACTCGCAAATTATGTGGGTTTAATCTTAGCATCGAACGGGAGGGCAGGCTGTATAATCTGTATGTTTATGAAGAATTAAAGGAAGCCAGGTAGCAATTATTTCTAAAATTGTTTATTGACAATCTGGTGATTACTGGACCAGATTAGATGACCCTCCGTTCGTATCCGTGATTACGAATGAAAAACCTGCAACGTGTTCGAACGCGTTATCGGAAAGCAGTTTCAATATTTCGAAATCTTTTTTTTCTCTCTCTTTTTTTTTCGTGTGTAAACGAAATTAAGTTTTCAACGTTAAGCCTGGTGTATATTTTTGACTGTTAGAAATATGTATAGATAATAATAAAACTGTCAAAAGTGGGCGTCCCTGAATGGGTGATGAAACGCTAAAGAACTGGGTATGAATTCTGAATGAGCAATCACTAGCCAACAGACACCATTTCGGGCGCGCGGATTTTTTTATGACCATCCTCCTTATAGTATAGAGGTGTATATATATATACATATATATATATATATATATATATATATATATATATATATATATATATATATATATATATATATATATATGTGTGTGTGTGTGTGTGTGTGTGTGTGTGTGTGTGTGTGTGTGTGTGTGTGTGTGTGTGTGTGCGCGCACGTATACGTGCGTGCGTGCATATGTGTGAGTATGTGTGCTTGTGTACATATATATATATATATATATATGTATACATATGTATATATGTATATATATATTTATTTATTTGTATATATATGTATGTATATAAGTTTATGTATATAAATATATATATATATATATATATATATATATATATATATATATATTTATATATATGTATATGTATGAACATATAGACATATATATATGTGTGTGTGTACATTTTATATATAAACATTATATATATATATATATATATATATATATATATATATGTCTTCATCTCTCTCTCTCTCTCTCTCTCTCTCTCACTCTCACTCTCTCTCTCTCTCGCTCTCTCACTCGCTCTCTCTCTCTGTATATATATATGTATTTATATTTGAATGTATATACACATACATATACATACACAATATCTATCGATCTATCTATCTGTCTATCTATCGATCTATCTATCTATCTATCTATCTATCTATCTATCTATCTATATCTATCTATCTCTCTATATCTATCTATCTATCTATATTTACCTATCTATCTATCTATATGTATGTGTGTATGTATGTGTGTGTGTGTGTGTGTGTGTGTATGTGCGTATGTGTGTGTGTGTGTGTGTGTGTGTGTGTGTGTGTGTGTGTGTATGTGTGTGAGAGAGAAAATTAGAGAAACAGAATGATGGATAAAAAAGAGAAGACCGAGACAAAAAACAGAGAGAGAGAGAGAGAGAGAGAGAGAGAGAGAGAGAGAGAGAGAGAGAGAGAGAGAGAGAGAGAGAGAGAGAGAGAGAGAGAGAGAGAGAGAAAGCAAAGACAGACAGAGAAATAGAAGAGAGAGACAAAAACAGAGAGAGAAGACAGAGACAAAGAGAGAGAATGAGAGAGAGAGTTAGAGAGAGAAAGAGAGAGAGAGTTAGAGAGAGAGAGAGAGAGAGAGAGAGAGAGAGAGAGAGAGAGAGAGAGAGAGAGAGAGAGAGAGAAGAGAGAGAGAGAGAGAGAGGGAGAGAAAGAGAGAAGACAGAGAGAAAGAAAGAGAAGACAGAGACAAAGGCAGAGAGACAGAGGGAGAAAGTAGAGCGAGGGAGAGAAAAGTAGAAGACAGAGACAAAGATAGAGAGAGAGAAAGAGACAAGACAGAAACAAAGACGGGGAGAGAGAGAAAGAAAGAGCGAGGGAAAAGAGTACCCACTATCATAGGCGATATTCCTTGATATTATCTCGTGTGTGGGAAATTGGGCAAACTTTTAAATGCGCACATCGGTCTTCATCTGTTACTGATCTCTACGAATCACTTCTACTACAGTTTCCATCTATCATGTAAAAAGACATTTGTTCCTTAATCTTTAGTCATTATCAAAAAGAATGATTAACGTGAGCTAAGAACTATTTATGCAAATTAGTCGTCAGTCTTCTATTGTTTTCCTTTTCGCTTCCATACGAACTGTACGAAGTGGAAAGAAAAGTAAAGGTTATTTCTGACTTACGATTTTAATATGAATAACTCGTGGTCTTATATTTTTCTCTTTCGTTTTGTTCTCAAACCTGTTTTCACGGGAAAAGGTGTGTGTGGGGTGTGTGTGTGTGGGGGGGGGGGGAGGGTTCTTTATGTGTGATATGCACTGTTATAAGAATAACTTATAGCTTTTGTCTCCTTTGGGTTCCTATTGAAATTATGGTTATTGGCGAAAATTTGCGACAGATACGTCTTTTCCTCGCTGATTCAGGATCACCAGACATGCAATAGCAGTTATAAGCGGGTGTACGAAATGCTAGATTAAATGGAGAGTGAGAAATAGACATAAAGAATAACAGGAATTAAAA
>NC_061859.1:19596447-19606447 GCF_019202785.1 Penaeus chinensis
TAGCCGAGCCCTGCAACATGCTTCAATGAAATTCTGCCTTCCCTTTGGGCATATACCAATGGACTCCTGCATTGCTTCGAGGGTTTCGTGCTTAAAGAACTCCCACACAGCAACCGAGTCTGTGAGGTTTTCAAGTTCTGTGAATCGATCAGTGACTGCTGTGGCGAACCTTCGGGCACACTCCTCCTCCCTCAGTCTATCCATGTGAAACACCCTAGAGTGGTCACTGGAGGGATGAGGAGTTTTGAAGTGGACCTGTAGGGTAGCCACTACCTGCCTGTGGTCAGTGCCACAGAACACGGCACTACGGTAAGACTTGCAATGCTGAAGGATTCTCCAGCAAGTGCTGACAAGAATGTGGTCGATCTCCTTGGCCACAGTATCCATTTTGCTATACCATGTCCATTGATGCGGGTTGGAGTGCTAATACCAGAAGCCAGAAATCCGCAAACTCTGGGACCTAGCAAAGTCCTGGAGAATGAGCCATGGAGGTCGACAGACATCTCATAGCCAACTCGATCACCCCCGGATAGCGCCCAGAACATTGTGAATGACTCGCAGGGGGCAATTGTCTGCCTTAGATGTGAGTTTGGTGTCGAAGGCTACTTTCACATCGAGTTTGCAAACATCGGTAGGAGCGTACACAACAATAAGAGACACGAAGCCAAAAGCATTCTTCAGTCTCAATGCCATAATATGCTCATCAACCAGTGTTACCTCAATTAGCGAGAGTTGAAATCGGCTGGATATGGCTACGGCTACTCCCTGGAGGTGATAACCATCGCCACGGCCCGACCAGTAGTAGGTGTACCCACCCATACCGATTGTGCCACTGCCAGGTTTTCTCACCTCCAAGAGGGCAGTCACCTCAATTCCCTCAATACTCCTCCCCCAGTATATCAATTTATTTCCGACGTTGCCAGTGAGTTTCCTAGGGGGGAGGGGGACTGGCAAGGCCCACCTCCCCGAGCCGCTGTAGCAAAAGCTAAATACTATTATTTCTCGCAAGATATGTAAAGAGGAGTCACTGCCACCACCCATTTAATTATCGTATGGGAACGTAGTGCGGGACTGTTGCCACCTTTAGCTCTTTCAGTTCTTTTTTAGTTGTGCCTGTGGGAGAGTTGGAAGTGAGAGATTTTCTTACATCATATTACCTCCTGCAGTGATGAGTAAAGATCGACGAGGTCAATCACTACAACTCCTCCACCTACAAGCGCGGCAAACCCTGGTTGACATGCAATAGAGTGGCTTATCATTTACTGCTGCCAATATTCTGCTATAGTGTCCAGGGTTAGTGTAAGTTTTTCTTAACTTCTGTATACATAGTCCATTCTCTTTGAATGATTTCGTGTGTGTGTGCGTGTGCGTGTATGCGTTCCTTGGGACCTTTCCCGCGACCAAAGCAAGGTCGGTGACCCATTCAGCACGATCTTCACTTGGCTCCAAGCTCCGTGCCCATACACACCTTCTGTAAGTATTGCCAATGTATTGGCATATACAGCACTTGTTTAATTTAATGAAAATTACGAATTTATAATTGTTAGTAATGTAACAATGCTAATAATGGTCTCTGAACATATGCAGTCTCCACTTTTGTTCTTGTGAAGGAGAAATCTGAAACTCGGAAGCACCTTTTCGAGACGGCTGACAAGGGTCTGTTTTCGGTTTGACATCTCGCCGGCAAACAAGTCCTATGGTTGCTAATGCAACTATTATTTACCTTGTATAAATTGTAAATATATTGGTGAAATGTGTTAAGCGAACATAATTACTCTGGAGAAATACTCGCTCATCTCGGGATCAAAACTGAACTAAAAAAAAGAGGTAAAAATAAGGAAAACCTCAACAGTTAGGTAACTGTTCATCGACATTTTCTGCAACAAAGTACTTTCCAGGACTTTGACTGCAAGAAGAGAGGATAGGTTAATATAGATATTATGTAAAATCAATTTGCTGATATTTCTACGGCAAAGTGACATGACCTTATGATGCATACGACCCATGACTGACTCCCCATTTATACTGCTATGACTTACAACCTATGCCTGGAGTGCTTATACCTCCTCTTCCTCGTCTGGTCTGTCATATCTCGAACTCGGGCCTGGGCCTCTGGGGTCTGCCAAATCTTCTCCATCCTCGAGCTGAAGGCGATCATTTCCATCATTGGTCGGTTGATCGGGGTCGTCTTCCTCCTCTTCGGGCCTCTGGGGTGGTTCTGCATCACTGGATTCTTCTCGTGGCACGCATTTTCTTAACTGGTTAATGTGGCATTTTAGTTCTTGATGTGGCGTATAGGGGTCCTGGGCAATGTAATTAACTGGCCCGATCTGCTTCGCCAGCGCTACTATATGACGTGGTCGAATTGGGCGGATGATCCTGACTAACACAAGCTCTCCCACCTGTGGGCGAAATCTTGACCGGACTTTCTTATTGTAATCACGAGTCCACCTTTCCTTGGCCTTCCTCATAATTTGTATTGCAGCATCGCGAGCTTCACAGAGTCCCTCTCTTAACATCCTGGTGGCATCTTCGTCTGCTTCCTGATAATTGGTTAGGTTAGCAGGAAAATAACCATCAGAGGCGTCTGATTAACGCTTCTGTGTACTGACGTGTTCAACGCTAGATGCATGTACGGAAGCCACTAATGTTGCCAAGGAGTCCTTCAGGACCCTGTAATGATTTCCATGTATATTTTATTATTTCAAAGTTATTTTATTTTAAAGTAATTTGGTTTTTATTTTGTTTAAGTGTTCCAATTTATAAGATGTGGAGAAACCCTTATTATGTTATATATTATTTCAAGTCGAAATAAATGATTATGACAAGCCGAGTGTTTTTCTGGTGACCCGTGAAACAGTAACGTCCGGGGCGGACCAAACAAAGTCAAGAAATTATCAATGAAAGTGTCTGCCACTGAACCTGATTCTTTGTTAATCAAAGGTACAAGTTGTAGATAATGGATAAAGTGATCTATGACGACCAAGACATAGCGATGTCCTCTGACTGAAGTCACCATCTCGACAAGATCAGGCGAAACTCTTTCGAACGGCTGTGATACTTCCGACATGGATGCAAGGGGAGCTTGCCTAGAAGCAAGTACTTTCCTCCTTTGGCACTGAATACAGTATTGAACAAACTGACGAACCTCTGCTAACATTTGTGGGAAATAATACCTATCTCTTAATCTACAATAAGTCCTACATATGCCCCAGATGAGCGGCAGACTTGTCACAATGTACGAGCTCGAGTACCTTCCTTCTCAAAGACCGAGGAATGACAAGTTGCTGTATGACCCTTTCTGGTAAGACACGGTGATGATATAAAAGATGATATATAAGCTTAAACTCGTCAATTGGTAGTGGAATCCTCCTAAGAGGCCTTCATTCCCTGAGGTCAAAATCTGGTTTCCGTAAGACAGGTACTGTAACCAACCTAAGTTTCATGTCCTCAAAAGCCTTTTGTTGTTTACTTTCTCAAGCAAATTTTTCATTCTTCCGCAAAAGTCTAGTTAATGGGGCCGCCAATGTAGCATAATCATCTACATGCTTACAGAAGAAGCCGATGGCACCCAAGAACTGACGGACTTGCCTTGTCATCCGCGGAGGCTGCATCTTCGAGATGGCTTCCACCTTCTCGGGATCAGGTGATATACCCTGTGGGGTGATAAGAAATCCAAAGAACTTAAAGGAATTTACAGCAAGTTGGCATTTCGTTACATTAAGTCTGAACCCTGCTTGAGCTAAGAGGCCAAGAACCTCATCAAGATGAGACAAATGCTCTTCAAAAGATTTTGAGTAAACGACAACGTCGTCTAGATACGCTAAAGCATGTTTCCCTAAGACTGGGCTAAGCACTGCATTAATTGCCGCTGAAATGTGCTTGGAGCTGTTGCCAAGCCAAAAGGCATACGATTAAAGTGTAGCAACCTAAATCCATCGCTAGATGCAGTCTTGTTCCTATCCTTTGGATCCACCTCAATCGTCCAATAAGCAGATTTCGCATCGAGAGCTGAAAACCACTATGTACCTGACAACTCGTCTATCATTTGGTCAAACCTGGGCATGAGGTACGTATCTACAGTGGTGACTCTGTTCAGCCCTCTGTAGTCCACACAGAAACGAATACCTTCATCCTTCTTCCTAACGAGTACCACGGATCACACCTTGCCTCAGCATTTTATCGCACTCCTCCCTAATGATGGTATGTGCATTCTCTGGCAACCTCCACTGGCGAGTACGTATAGGATCTGAATCGGCTGTGGGAATATTATGTCTGATATTAGGTACTTTTCCTAATGGTGCAGATTCATCAGACAAAATAGCATGGCACTGCAACACTGCCATTAACTGACTACGTCTATATGAGCCAAGATGGTCAAGCTTAGCTTTAGAGATACAAGACTCCCCCGAAGGAGTAGAAATAGGTAAGACCTTAGTACTTACAGTAGGAAAGAGATCAAAGTCGCCATCATCATAACCAAAATCAGTAGTACCATAATACGCATCGAAATCATCTGTGAAGTTCTCAAATTCTGGAAAATGCGAACAATTAGAGTGTGCAAACCTTATACTACTATTAAAATCATCACCAGGACATTCAAAAACATTACGAACACAAAAACAATGTGAACGAAAATGCTAATTTCCATTGCAATGAATATCAGCATCAGGACAATCATTAAAATCATCAAAATTACTTAAATTATTAATATCATTAAAATCACTAGCCTCATGTAATCCTGAATCAGATTAATTTCTTCGAAAACGTTCTCTACACTTTCAATACAAGCAATATTTGCTCCTTGTTTTAAGATTACAGGATACTTGTGATCATTTACTATCCAAATGGACACTTTACCTCCCGTCACCTGTGTTACGCTACGTGGAATTAGTACCTGAGAAGTTTTTCCCGTAACCATAGCAACCATCTTCAGACTGTTCGGAACCAACCCTATAATGAACTTTCCCGTCTCTGGTGGACAAACTACCATCTCAGCGCACAATACTTGCGTGGTTTCCCTTGACTGACTATGCATGCGACGCTTAGAAAGTATCCTTACACACAATGATGGTGTATCACTAAAGGTCATGCGGACCCGAACTCCATTTAGCGTAACATAACTTCGTTGTGGAGAGTTAAAAGCAACCATCCTAAAATTAAACCTCTTAAGCCAGTCCATACCTAACAGGATGTCGCCTGGGAAGTGAACATCTTCCGAGACTATATTTACATCGTGTTTACACTTGACACTTTCGTTGATGCAATAGTATAGACTTGTACTCTCGTGCGCGCGGAACGAGTGACCTGAAGCTCCGCGTAATGTACTAGTCGAAGGTCTAAGTGAATGTATATTCAATACATCTTTCATTCGGCTCTTCGTCAAGGTGATCCCGTATCAATAAAACAAGTGAAAAGAACACCGTTAACTTTGTGAGAGATAAGTGGTCTTCCTACTTAAACCTTATCGTTAACAGGTGCAATCATGGTCATATTCTTATGCGTTGTAGAAATTTGAATTTCCCGTTGAATTTGCCGCACGGGAAGCTGGGAATGGTCGCATCCCGTTGGCTGTAGTAAAGGAGCAGTTTCGCGCAAGATGATCTGCCTCATTACACGTGTAGCACTTTAACGAGTTACTTTCTGACGTATTCTGCCTCCCCCTACAATCTTTCGTATCGCGGGAATGTGATTTATGGTAGGAGCAATACCATCAGTTTCCCGTGCGCGTGAGGTCTCACCGTTTGTCTTGACCTGACTTCCCGTAGACTTACCATTAGTCATTCTAATACTCCAACATCTCTGCGCAGCATCTATCAGTACTTGAAGTGGGTCTTCTTCCTTCAAGGCTAAAGCTTCCCTTAACCACTGAGGCAACCCCTGGAGAAATATGCAGCGTATTAATTCGCCCGGCATCCCGACGGATCGCGGGTAATCCCTCTCACCTTGATAAACTACCGATTCTATAGTCCCAAAGAAATCGATCGGTGCTTACTCTGCAGCCAACTTATAATTACTCAGGTGATTAAAGAAGTCGGTAGAAGAACACGTGCCCCTGAATTTTACTCAAAGTTTCTCCTTAAAGTTTACCCGAGAGGTGATTCCGTCGAATATAGGAGAGTTTAGTATTAAATCTGCGGTACCGCGGCATGAACTTCTTGCAGCTCTGATATATGCATCGTCCGTCCGAGGTTGTATAGCATTTTCGATATGCCTAAGCCATGATTCGACCTCCTGATTGCGCTTTAATGGTTGTGAAGCAGGAGTTTCGGCTTTAAAGGGCGGAACAACATCTTTATAAAGAACGTACTCTACCGGAGATAGGTTAGGACTAGCGGTACTTTTAATATGGCCATTGCTACTGCTTTGAGAGCCATAGCTCTGCTCTAGTGCGGCGTACTGTTCCTGCATTGTTGCAAGTTGGTCGCTAAGGTGTTGGCAACGCTGACTTAATTCTACGTACATTGGTCGCTAAGGTGTTGGCAACGCTGACTTAATTCTACGTACATAGGCAAGTCTAAATTCTCCCGCGTGTGCATTGGTATGACCTCTCGTGACACCTCAACTGAACGTTTCCCCATATTAAAAGATTGGTATAATTAACAATACTAAAACTTCAAAGATGTGCGACTTGTAAACACAAATTAAGTAATCTCCGTACATGTGTACCACTACGAATATCAGCGAGTAATTGTTCTTACCACAATGACTGTTTAAGCACTAAAGTATGCGCAAGCTTTTTTTAAGTGCTAGTTTACCTGTATCTCACTTATTTACCTGAGCACAGTAAGCATGGTCTCATTACTAATCAAGGTGGTTACTATGCTTGATTCGTCCCGCCGCTCGCCGCCAAATAAACGGTGTATGTTTAGTTGTAGCAAAAGCTAAATACAATTATTTCTTGCAAGATATGTAAAGAGGAGTCACTGCCACCACCCATTTAATTATCGTATGGGAACGTAGTGTGGATGGGAGAAGGATGATAGTGTAGAAGACAAGTTGTGAGGAAAGGAGCGAAAGAGTGTAAGTGTAGTATGTGTGTGTGGTGTATATGTTTGGTGCGAGAATATAAAGGTTGGTAAGCGTGATGTAAGCCGAGGAGAGGATGTGTTATGCTATAGCTGATGATGGCATGAGGAAGGCTTCGATGTTGCAAAGCCGCCTCCGCAACCCCCATTGAAAATTTACAGCGAAACTGACGCCACGCACTGTTCCACCAGGTGGGACTGTTGCCACCTTTAGCTCTTTCAGTTCTTTTTTAGTCGTGCCTGTGGGAGAGTTGGAGGTGAGAGATTTTCTTATATCGTATTATCTCCTGCAGTGATGAGTAAAGATCGACAAGGTCAATCACTACACCGCCCATTAAACCCAGGTTGACTGATGGGCAGGAGTTGGTACAGAGCCAGGGTGCTTCATGCTCGGGGTGATGTGAAGCGATGTTGTGGTAGCCTAGTTAGCGTTAAGTGCTTGCATGCCTTCCCGCTTTCAGCTGCCACCGCTGGCTAGCCTGGTGCAAAAAAGGGAGCAGCTATGCATAAGACTCCCCTGCCAGCTCATAGCCTCTCCATCATTAAGACTTCTACAGTGCCTCCTCGTGGCCACCCATGGAAACTAGGTACCTTGCGGTCCTAGGCTGAACTGTGGAGGCTCTTGGAGCAGCAGGAGGCCCTAAAGGTACGGAGCTATGGCCCACCGGTGTGTGGATACGCCCTGGCTTCGTACTAACTCCTGCCCCCCGCGCCCCCTGGGGTTAATGGGCAGCTGTGGGGAGGCAGGCCTTGCCAGTCGGCCCCCCCGAGATAACCACTGGCAACGAGCCATATAGTTGTTGATGCTGGGGGAGGGCTAAAGTCCCTCCTACCCAGCAAGTACGACGGGCTGTGGGTTCCTCTGGGTTGGCGACCGCTGGGACTCGGGATGGGAGGGGGGGTTACCCCCCATCCCAGCTGGGTCCCTGCAGCCGCCATCCTGGCGTGATGCTAGTGTGGGAAAGCCCCAGGGAGCCCTGCAGGTGAATTATGGGGCCTGCAGCCAGCCAACCTCCTCTATATGGGGTGGCGTCGGTAGGGGTGGCAGAGTCACCCGGAGTGACTGCCCGAGGTTAGACCTCAGGCGGACTATCAGGGTGGGGGCTTGGAACATCCGTTCCCTGCGACAGGACGATCGGTTACCACTACTATCGAGGGAATTGAAACAGCTGAGAGTTGAGGTGGCTGCTCTCTCGGAGGTGAGAAGACCTGGCAGCGGCACGAATAGTGTAGGTGGCTACATCTACTACTGGTCGGACCGCAGTGATGGCCACCATCTCCAGGGAGTAGCCATAGCAATCTCCAGCAGACTTCAACCCTTGGTAGTTGAGGTCACTCCAGTCGATAAGCGTATCATGGTATTGAGACTGAAGCTTTCATTTGGCTTCATGTCTCTTGTTGCTGTATACGTTCCTATGGATGTATATAAACTTGAGGTGAAAGAGATGTTTTACGCCAAACTTGCATCTGTGGCAGACAGATGTCCTCGGCGAGATATTCGTATTGTTCTGGGCGACTTCAGTGCGGTATCCGGCTGTGATCGAGCTGGCTACGAGATGTCTGTCGGTCCTCATGGCTCAGGAGCTGATGCTGGCAGTGAGAATAGCCTCCTTATCCGTGACTTTGCTAGGTCCCAGAAATTGAGGATTTCTGGCTCCTGGTATCAGCGTTCTGACCCGCATCGTTGGACTTGGTACAGCGGTACAGGTAGAGTTACCAAGGAGATCGACCACATCCTCGTTAGCACTTGATGGAGGATCCTCCAGAACTGCAGGGTGTATCGAAGCGCTGAGTTCTGTGAAACTGATCATAGATTAGTTGTGGCTACTCTCAGGGTCCACTTTAGAACCCCCCAACGCCCAAATGAACACCCTAGGGTGTTTCATTTGGACAGATTGAGGGAGGACGAGTGTACCCGGGGGTTTGCCGAGGCTATCTCTGGTCGTCTCACAGCACTCGAGGGCCAGACAGACCCTGTTCTTATGTGGGATACCTTCAAGCGTGAAAGGCTTGATGCAGCTCAGGAATCCATTGGTGAACGCCCAAGAACAAGACAGAATTCCATCTCGCAGGATACACTGGAAGCAACTTGCACCGCTCTCTGGTGCGCAGGACTAGGTCAGTGTTGAGAAGGGATAAGGAACAGTTTATCAGTAGTCTTGCAGAGGAGGTCGAAAGCCATTTCCTTGTAAATGACCTTCATCCTGCCTACCAAGCTCTGAGAAAGCTGAACTCCAATCTCCCCTCACAGACGACTGCAGTCCACTCAGCAAGTGGCCAGATAATCTCAGATCCTGATGGGATGCGTGTGCGTTGGGCTGAGTATTTTAAGCAGTTGTATAAGGTTGATTCACCAACAGTTAACATGGACGTGGGTAATGTTGAGACTCCTCTGCCAGATCCACCCATCAGCGAGGATCCACCCTCCCTGACCGAAATCAGGGGGGGCGATCTCCAAGCTGAAGAGTGGTAAAGCAGCAGGTGTTTGTGGCATCCCAGCCGAATTGTTAAAGGCTGGTGGAGAACCTATGGCAAGGGGCTTGTATGCAGTCCTGTCTGCCATCTGGCAGATTGGTACCTTTCCCCGTGACCTGCTGAGGGGTGTGGTCATCCCTTTCTGGAAGGGCAAAGGGGATCTGTGGGACTGCAGCAATCACCGAGGCATTACACTACTCAGTGTATGAGGCAAGGTACTCGCGCACATCTTACTGAGACGTATCAGGGACCATCTGTTGAGGCACCAAAGGCCGGAGCAATCTGGATTTACGTTTGAATCCAGATTGAAGGCGTTTGACACGGTGCATCGCGAATCTCTCTGGGAGATCCTGAGACTAAGAGGAATTCCAATAAGGATTATTGGACTAATGGCAAACCTGTATACAGGCACTGAAAGTGCTGTAAAGTGTGGTGGGGGCCTGTCGAGCTTCTTCCCTGTTAGTTCAGGTGTGAGGCAAGGCTGTATTCTTGCACCA
>NC_061859.1:19621447-19628947 GCF_019202785.1 Penaeus chinensis
TATATATATATATATATATATATATATATATATGTGTGTGTATATATATATATGTATATATATGTATGTGTTTACACATGTATATGTATTTATAAACCCACACATGTGCATGTGTATAAATATGTATATATACGTATATGTATACATAAAGATATATATGCATGTATATACATATTACATACATGTGTATGTTTATATATACATATATATGTATGTATATACATATGTATATATATAAATACTTATATATACTCACACACACACACACACATATATATATATGTGTTTGTGTGTGTGTGTGTTTCAAAACCTTATTGAATTTCATCTTTAGATCTGAAAGCGAGGAGACTGTCGGCAGGAGAAAAACCTCTGTTGAACTAAGGCAGCAGCTTGGTTAAGAATTCCACCAGTTGACCAAACAATCTGATAGTCTGTGTCCCACTGATGGCAGATGAGGACGCTGTTGCTGTCTCACCATGGAACAAGGAACAACGTAAGTGCCCACCTTCGAGGTAGAGGGAGGACTGGTGTAGAGTGTTCACCTGGCGGAAGATATGATGAAGGGGGCGACGGAGTAGATCTCCTCACTGTAGGGCAGGCTGGGAACGGGTAGGTGAAGGACGAAGGAAGATGAAAGAGAGAAGCTCAGACTCGAAGTACTCCAAGAACAAGTTTGCCAGGACTAGAGAGAGATTCGAGGAGTAGAAGTGACCCACACAGGATAGAATTAGACTCCACACACAGACTAATCAGCAGGAGGAAGACGTCGACGGGCAGAGAAAAACGAAGATCCAGGGAGTCGGCATCCTAGCTCATTATGGTCGCCGGCGAGACACCACGGACACGGTAGATGAAGTCCTGTGAATGGCGAAGGTAAGCAGAAGGGGAGTGAGAGACCGCGCCAGCCAGGATGCAAGATCCCCGGCCGGAGATAATGAGGCGCAGAGCTTATAGGGTAGGTAATACGAGAGTTATTGACCTTAAAATTCTGGTAGAGCTTCGCCTCCTGAAAGCTGGATACTCACTCCAGGCGACGGTGGAAGGTAGCAGCAATGCGTTCTTGGGGGTCGCTGGTCAGGGGGACATAGGTGGAGGCGTCATCCAACAGGTCCTGGGCCTTCTGCACGCGCGCGCATGTGTGCACACACACACACACACACACACACACATATATATATATATATATATATATATGCATATATTATACATATATACATACAGATATATACATATACACATACAGATATATGCATATATATATATATACATACATATACATATATATATATATATATATATATATATATATATATATATATATATATATATATATATATATATATATATATATATATATATATATATATATATATATATATATATATATATATATATATATATATATATATATATATATATATATATATATATATATATATATATATATATATATATATATATATATATATATATATATATATATATATATATATATATATTATATATGTGTTTGTGTGTGTGTGTGTTTCAAAACCTTATTGAATTTCATCTTTAGATCTGAAAGCGAGGAGACTGTCGGCAGGAGAAAAACCTCTGTTGAACTAAGGCAGCAGCTTGGTTTAGAATTCCACCAGTTGACCAAACAATCTGATAGTCTGTGTCCCACTGATGGCAGATGAGGACGCTGTTGCTGTCTCACCATGGAACAAGGAACAACGTAAGTGCCCACCTTCGAGGTAGAGGGAGCGACTGGTGTAGAGTGTTCACCTGGCGGAAGATATGATGAAGGGGGCGACGGAGTAGATCTCCTCACTGTAGGGGCAGGCTGGGAACGGGTAGGTGAAGGACGAAGGAAGATGAAAGAGAGAAGCTCAGACTCGAAGTACTGCCCAAGAACAAGTTTGCCAGGACTAGAGAGAGATTCGAGGAGTAGAAGTGACCCACACAGGATAGAATTAGACTCCACACACAGACTAATCAGCAGGAGGAAGACGTCGACGGGCAGAGAAAAACGAAGATCCAGGAGTCGGCATCCTAGCTCATTATGGTCGCCGGCGAGACACCACGGACACGGTAGATGAAGTCCTGTGAATGGCGAAGGTAACAGAAAGGGGAGTGAGAGACGCGCCAGCCAGGATGCAAGATCCCCGGCCGGAGATAATGAGGCGCAGAGCTTATAGGGTAGGTAATACGAGAGTTATTGACCTTAAAATTCTGGTAGAGCTTCGCCTCCTGAAAGCTGGATACTCACTCCAGCGAACGGTGGAAGGTAGCAGCAATGCGTTCTTGGGGGTCGCTGGTCAGGGGGACATAGGTGGAGGCGTCATCCAACAGGTCCTGGGCCTTCTGCACGCGCGCGCATGTGTGCACACACACACACACACACATATATATATATGTGTTTGTGTGTGTGTGTGTTTCAAAACCTTATTGAATTTCATCTTTAGATCTGAAAGCGAGGAGACTGTCGGCAGGAGAAAAACTCTGTTGAACTAAGGCAGCAGCTTGGTTAAGAATTCCACCAGTTGACCAAACAATCTGATAGTCTGTGTCCCACTGATGGCAGATGAGGACGCTGTTGCTGTCTCACCATGGAACAAGGAACAACGTAAGTGCCCACCTTCGAGGTAGAGGGAGCGACTGGTGTAGAGTGTTCACCTGGCGGAAGATATGATGAAGGGGGCGACGGAGTAGATCTCCTCACTGTAGGGGCAGGCTGGGAACGGGTAGGTGAAGGACGAAGGAAGATGAAAGAGAGAAGCTCAGACTCGAAGTACTGCCCAAGAACAAGTTTGCCAGGACTAGAGAGAGATTCGAGGAGTAGAAGTGACCCACACAGGATAGAATTAGACTCCACACACAGACTAATCAGCAGGAGGAAGACGTCGACGGGCAGAGAAAAACGAAGATCCAGGAGTCGGCATCCTAGCTCATTATGGTCGCCGGCGAGACACCACGGACACGGTAGATGAAGTCCTGTGAATGGCGAAGGTGATAAAGCAGAAGGGGAGTGAGAGACGCGCCAGCCAGGATGCAAGATCCCCGGCCGGAGATAATGAGGCGCAGAGCTTATAGGGTAGGTAATACGAGAGTTATTGACCTTAAAATTCTGGTAGAGCTTCGCCTCCTGAAAGCTGGATACTCACTCCAGCGAAGACACAGTAATATACGTTTTTTTTTTTACATAAATAAACCACGCGGAATAAATGAATAGCGCTCAGAGACACAAGATACGTGGCTGGATACGTGGTTGGATACGCGGCTGGATACGTGGCTTGGCGAGAGAAGAGACGCGATACTTACGGATGCATACAACCGCTCGGACAGATCTACAGAAGATATGTGTCTGTGCTTTTATTTGCATCTACATATAAAGGCATCTCTCTCTCTCTCTCTCTCTCTCTCTTTCTCTCTCTCTCTCTCTCTCTCTCTCTCTCTCTCTCTCTTACTCTCCCTCCCTCCCTCCCTCCCTCCCCCACTCTCTCTCTCTCTCTCTCTCTCTCTCTCTCTCTCTCTCTCTCTCTCTCTCTCTCTCTCTCTCTCTCTCTCTCTCCCTCTCTCTCTCTCTCTCTCCTTCTCTCTCTCTCTCTCTCTCTCTCTCTCTCTCTCTCTCTCTCTCTCTTTCTCTTACCCTCCGTCCCTCCCTCCCTCCCCCTCCCTCGCTCTCTCTCACTCTCTCTCTCTCTCTCTCTCTCTCTCTCTCTCTCTCTCTCTCTCTCTCTCTCTCTCTCTATCTATCTATCTCTTACTCTCCCCCCCTCCCTCTCTCTCTCTCTCTCTCTCTCTCTCTCTCTCTCTCTCTCTCTCTCTCTCTCTCTCTCTCTCTCTCTCTCTCTCTCTCTTTCTCTCTCTCTCTCTCTCTATCTATCTATCTATCTCTTCCTCTCCTCTCTCTCCCTCTCTCCCTCCCTCCCTCTCTCTCCCTCTCTCTCCCTCTCCCTCTTCCTCTTCCCCCTAGCCATTTCAATATGTAATTGTATTATATTTGTCATACTGGCCTATTAAAGGAATATTTATGGGCGGATATAACGATTTCTTTGGTAATCCGAAGATACATTACCATCAAATATTCTGTACTATTCTGTAACTTTTTACCATAAGCAATACCACTTTAGCTCTCTGGCTGCTGACATTTCGTGACCTCCTCGATGACGTTGCTCTGACGTCACAGGAGAAACGTCAACAGTTTGTTTTGATCTAACATTTCTATTCAATTCCTCCCTTCACTATCTTGATGGCGCGGTGAGTACTAGTACAGCGAAAGGTATCATAATAAGTCAAGATTATTTTGACACCCACTTACGTTTCAGGGGATAAGTCACTCTACCTCCTGAGCAGAAGGTTAAAAGGTCACTCGTTCGACATTGTCCGAAACGTCGAGTTTATACTGACTTCTGTAATGGAACTAAGTATTTCTTTAAAGAGAAATTCGTTAAGGATCGCAGAATTGCTTTTATTTTGAAATTCAGTACAGTGAATGTAATATATCTCATAAAATAAATAGACGGATAAATAAATAAAGATAGATAGGCAATCAGATACATATATACATACATACATAGATTTATTATTTGATAGATAAATAGATAGATAAATTAATAAAGAAAGAAATACGTAACTAAAAAAAAAAAAAAAAAGGAATTGATAGATATATAGATAAGCGCTTCCGACACGTGATATAAACAAAGCCTGTGATTGGATAAAGACTTGTTAACAAATATAAACTGCAACAACTAAGTTCTCGTTCCCGGCTGAGACGACCTCGGTAGGGCTGAAAATCTTTGTATTAGAATCCTTGGATATTATCTATCTTTATATCTATCTGTTTACCTGTCTATCTGTCTATCTATCTATCTATTTATCCCTATCTTCTTTCTATATATTTAAATGATCGAGAAATAAAGAAAATAACAAAGATAGATAGATAGATAGATAGATAGATAGATAGATAGAGAGAGAGAGAGAGAGAGAGAGAGAGAGAGAGAGAGAGAGAGAGAGAGAGAGAGAGAGAGGGAGAGAGATAGAGAGATAGAAAGATCGAGAGAGAGATAGAGAGAGAGAGAGATAGAGAGAGAGAGCGAGAGAAATTCGCTATGCATAAGAAGACTCCCTGGGGACGGCGCAGCAAAACGACATCATCCGTCAGTAAAAACGAATCGGAAAGCGCGCTGCCTCCACAAACGGCGGGCAAGACGTGGACACACGGCTCGGCTCGTGGCTCCCGCGATGAAAGAAGGAGGAGGAGGAGGAGAGGAGGAGGAGGAGGGGGAGGAGGAGGGGGAGGAGAGGAGGAGGAGGAGGAAGGGAAGAAGGAGGAGGAGGGGGAGGAGGGGGAGGAGAGGAGGAGGAGGAGGTGGAGAAGGATAACGAGGAAGAAGAAGAAGGAGGAGGAGGGGGAGGAGGAGGGGGAGGAGAGGAGGAGGAGGAGGAGGAGGAGGAGGGGGAGGAGGGGGAGGAGAGGAGGAGGAGGAGGTGGAGAAGGATAACGAGGAAGAAGAAGAAGGAGGAGGAGGAGGAGAAGGAGGAGGAAGAGGAGGAGGGGGAGGAGGAGGAGGAGGGGGGGGAGGAGAAGGAGGAGGGGGAGGGGGAGGAGGAGGAGGAGGAGGAGGAGGAGGGGGAGGAGAGGAGGAGGAGGAGGAGGAGAAAGAGGAAGAGAGGAGAGGAGGAGGAGGAGGAGGAGAAAGAGGAAGAGAGGAAGAGGAGGAGGAGGAGGAGGAGGAGGAGAGGAGGAGGAGGAGGAGGAGGAGGAGGAGGAGGAGGAGGGGGAGGAGAGGAGGAGGAGGAGGAGGAAATAGAGGAAGAGAGGAGAGGAGGAGGAGGAGGAGGAGGAGAGGAGGAGGAGGAGGAGGAGGAGGAGGAGAGGAGAGGAGAGGAGGAGGAGGAGGAGGGGGAGGAGGAGGAGGAGGAGGAGAAGGAGGAGGAGGAGGAGGAGGAGGAGGAGGGGGAGGAGGAGGAGGAGGAGGAGGAGAGGAGAGGAGGAGGAGGAGGAGGAGGAGGATTAGAAGAGGAAGTAGTAGGAGGAGGAGGAAAAAAAGAAGAAAGCATGAGTATCCGGAGCAGATAAATATGGGGAAAGATAAGATACGAGTGATGAAAGCAAGGAAATGACAAGAAATACGTAAATGTAAAAACCCTAAGAAGGAATGGACGGGGATAGAGCTAAAGAGAAGAAAAATAAGATAAAAAGAAGGAAAAGGAAGATGCTGTTGAGGATGAATCAGGAAGAAGAGGAGGAGGAGAAGAAAAAAATCAGAATTTAGTATTTAGAGAATCACTGAATTTGATTCTAGGCGAAGTTTAACACTTATAATAATTACCACCTACTTTGATATGGAATTACTGAACAAAGGTTACTGGTGTCTTTAATACTTGATACCTTTCAGTGCAAAACACAAAACTTTTATTTATTTTTCCTTACAAAGATCTTTACCGAAACTTTTAAGCGAAAATGCCCCGCCTGCGAGCGTCGCAACCGAAGCGAGCGCAGCACGGACATTCCAGGAAATTTTACGAGCGAGATGAGTCATTTCTTCCGGCAGCCGGTCACGCGGGGCCCCTAATCCAGGCCATCCTTACTTCCTTAATACGACCTCTGACATGAGCTGCTGACCTCCCTGCCGCGCCAGCTGACCCGCGGGCGAAGGTCTCTGGCGGCTGGAGATCCGTCGTCATTACTTGTCCATTAAGGGCCTCTTCTCCGGGATTCTGACCTGGTCCGGGATCGCGCTTGTCCGGCCCGATCAGGGTCTCGGACTCGCGCTCGGCCGCTCGACGTCTCGGACTCCTATTTCGCCCTCGCTCTCGTGCGGATCGCCGGCTCTGCGATTCTGATTGCCGCGATCTCTTCCTCTCACTCTTTTCTCCTGTTTGTCTCCGTCTGTGTTTGTCTTCCTCTCCTGCTCATTGTTTTACTCTTTTTATTCTTTCTTTTTTTTATTATTATTTTTTTTTTCTTTTTACTTATTGATCTTAGTCATTATGTTTACATATCTTTATCTGTCTACTTACCTACCTACCTCTCTATCTCTCTGTCTCTGTCTGTCTGTCTCTCTCTCTCTATCTCCTTCACTCTCTCTCTCCCTCTCTCTCTCTCTCTCTCTCTCTCGCTCTCTCTTTCCCTCTCCCTCTCCCTCTCCCTCTCCCTCTCCCTCTCTCTCTCTCTCTCTCTCTCTCTCTCTCTCTCTCTCTCTATCCACGACCACCGGCGCAGTGTTTTCTCCTCCTCTTCCTTCTCCTCCAGTTATGCCTTCCGTCCATCCCTACTTCCTTCCTCTCCTCCCACCCTACGACATCCTCTCACACTTCCTCTTGCCTGAGATTTATTACCTCTCTCTTATCTCTCTTATTCTCTGTCTTTCCTTTGAAATTCCCTTCGTTTATTGTTAGTATTATTATGTTTGAAGTTTGTGTTTATGTTCTCGTTTGTGTTTATGTTTATGTTCTCGTTTGTTTTTGTGTTTGTTTTTGTGTTTATATTTGTGTTTGTGTTTGTTTTTGTGT
>NC_061859.1:19666447-19668947 GCF_019202785.1 Penaeus chinensis
AACACACCTGATCATATTCACCACTTTTTGTTTATAGTAAGCCGCGTCATAATCATTTACAGTCCCACGCACCTCCGGCGCCTTTGCCTCGGGCCAAATGCTCTTCTACCGCCAGCTGGCGTCGCCTTCTCCGTGCGCCCGGAGACCGGAGTCGCGACGCAAAGAACAACCGCCACCTGCTAATTGCCTCCTGCGGCGCGTGCGTTGTTGATCTGGCGCCTGCAACTTGCAGGTCTGTGCGGCATGCTCCTGCGTGTTACGGTCTTGCAAAACATTCGGTTTGCATGATGGATTAGTAGACACTGATAGTTGGAATATAATATTAAATGTTTTTGTTTGAACACGACTGCATGACTTTTCAATGAAGCACGTTCTAATAACGGATTCACGATCACGTGATACGAATGAGCTTATTCTGGAATGGGCTTTACCTTGAACTCTTGCTACGTACTTCCTTGTATTCGTAGATTTATAAGTGCGTGACGCGTGCGTATGTAGGTATGTATGGTATGCATGTGACCTCACTAAAATCTACTGTTCTTATTATCGCCTCGTAATATCGTGATCTGACTTTTTCCGTATGTGGGGTAATTTGTGGTCGATCAATATAAGCACACAGTGTGGCATTAGTCTCATAATATGTGAATACGATTCCAAGCTCACGCCCGTAAGTGTGCTCGGGTCGTGGAAGGTTTCTCGGGAATGCGGGTTCTCGTTGAACGTCGATGCCACTGCGGGGTCGGTTCCATGAAGCCGGTGACTGATGGTCTAAGTCGGGAATTTCAGAATTGTATACATGCATTTCCATTTTTTTGTCTGGTTCACTTTTTGAGATATGGATGGCAGTGGAATAACAACTAAAAGAGAACGTTGATATTTACTTTGTCATACTGCCTAGGCTTCGTCGGGCAGCCAGGTGATTCATGGGCCGCTGAGGCTGTTTATGAAAGATTGTCCAAGCCGCCAATTCCAGGCGCCGGAAAATCTACGCGTCTTGCGTTGCATCAACGAACCCTCATGAACATCTGTTTGAAGAAGCACATGATAATTTAACATGCAACAGTTTGATAATCGTATTAATAAGTAAGATTGTGATTACGTTACCTCGCTCTTTCAAAGCTGCTTTAATTAAGATTTAATGTTGAGAAAATCAATATTGTTTCCTCCCAGGTAAATGTTAGTATTAAAATGTTTATATAGCTCAAGTGATACACACATAAGCTAAAAGACGTCATTTAAATCCTTACCGGCATTTTATATTCTAAAAAAATCTTATCACATTTGGTGTAGATCTTCGTAATAAAACGATATAAACGAAGGGGGCTGATTCCTCCTTCGTCATCGCTTGCAGCTGAACTTTTAAGCAGTGTTTGTTCTTAAATCTGAAAACCGTATAAGACCCTATCAAAAACCCAGGTATGGAGATAAACATGCTCTTTCTATAGGATAAGAGTTATGAAGTGAATGTAACTATTATGTGTAAACGAATCAATTGTTTATTGTGAAGCATGTTACTGAACAAAGAAAAAAAAATAAAAAAAAATGAAAAGAACAAAAATCATTTACCACTATGGTTATCATATTTTATTAATAGCACTGTTATTACTATTATTATTCCCATTACTATAAGTAGCACCTGTATTTTTCTTAATCCTTATGATGATTTATTATTTTGCTATGATCATTACCACCATCAACCTTTTGTATTATCAATTTCATTATCATTATTACTATTACTATCTGAATCACCATCTTTAGTTTTACCCTATTTTGCTCTTTGATTATTACTATTTTTATTATTGTTATTGTAATCATTATTATTATTATACTGATAATCAATTATTTTAATTATTAATTATTATAATTAGAATTATTATCATTATTATTGTTATTGTAATAATTATTATTATTATACTGATAATCAATTATTTTGATTATTAATTATTATAATTAGAATTATTATCATTATTATTTTATCCTTATTATCATTATCATTGTTATTAATATTTCTAATATTATTATTCTTATCGTTATTGTTATCATAATCATTATCATTATTTTCATTATCATAATGATTATTATAATTATTATTATAATCATTATAATAATAATAATAATTATTATTATTATTATTATTATTTTATCATTATTGTTATCATTATCTTTGTTAGGATTATTTTTATTATTATTATTTTCATAATTATTATTATCATTATCATTAATATTATTATTTCTATTATCATTATTATTATAATTATTATTGTTATTATCATTATTATTATTATTATTATTATTATTATTATTATTATTATTGTTATTATTATTATTATCATTGTTATTGTTATCATTGTTATTGTTATTATTAATATTATTATTATTATTATTACTATTGTTACTATTATTATTATTATTATTATCATAGTCATGTTGTTGTTTTGTTATTATTATTATCATTATTACATTATTATTATTTTTATAATTATTATTATTGGTATTATTA